>NW_026973796.1:77500-102500 GCF_035594125.1 Scylla paramamosain | reverse complement strand
ACGTAGAACACCAAAAGGGCTGCAGAGAACAGAGGGAAGGTACATGTAGGTCAAGAGTGAAGCTGATGGAGATGTTGAAGTGGCATTAGGTAGATGGCAATTAGAGGAAAGGTGTATATAGGTTAAAAGTGGTGATGATGGAGGTGTTCAAGTGCCATAAGGGATATAACAAGGTGACAAACAAAATATTCAGGGTTAGTAATCAGGAGAGGTAGGTTTTCTACAGGGACTGCCACTTGTAGGCCTCATCACTTCATGCACCAACCCATATTTTGTCGTGTTATGTTCCTGTGGTTCTGATGGAGGGGTGCAAGTGGCATAGGGGAGACAACACGGTGATGTAGACAAGATTCTATATGGTCAATAATCAGGATGGGGCTAGAAGATGCTATAATTTTCTCAAGGAGTGACGAGGCTGGACCAAATCATGAAGGAATACATCAGCAGGAGACATTTCCTCGTCTGTTTGAGAACTATTCCTAACTACCTAACTAAGAAATCAACAAATTCTAACAAGCTAATTGAGAAATGAACTAACTCTAACAAGCTAAGAAATCAATTAATTCCAACGAGGTAACTAAGAAATAAACAAATTCTAACAAGCTGACTAACAAATCAATGAATTCCAACGAGATAAACTAATTCTAACAGGCTAATTAAGAACTCCAGCTTATCCTAACAAACTACCTAAGAAATAAAATAATTCTAAAAAAAAAAACTAACCTAGAAAATTAATCTGTTTCCACGCCAGACAAGTTCCTCCCCCGCTGTTAGAGGAAGGGGAGGTGGTAAGCCATCCACCACGCCCCTCTGGCTCAGGGCGTCTCGGCAATACTGGCAGGGTGCAAGGTCACAACTCCTTGGCTTACGTCCAAATTGTCTTCACCAAGCCGGAGATTCGAACCCCGGACCCTAGTATTGTGTGTCGGGCGCGCTAACCACTGCACCACCAATCCTCTTAGGCCTCTAAATCTTTGACTGCTAATAACAAAGTAACGTTGGTGGGCAATTCTACTAAGCGAAAATTAAACCGAGTACAGTATAATGTTTTACTATTTGTGTTGCAGATAACGAGTGTCACAAACATACTGCTCCGGGGAAGTAATCAGAACAGGGCGAGAAATAATGGATTTAAGCTTGATAAAGTTTGGTTTTTGAAAGAGATAGGCAGAAATGAATTCTCAAGGACAGTAATCAGTAACGGATGAATGGAATATAACATGAGTGACAAACAAAATCCTTAGGGTCAATAATTAGGACAGGAAGAGAAATAGTGGGTTCAAGCTTCATGCAGGTACATTTGAAAGAGATAAAAAGGCACTGGATCTCAACAACAATGGTGGATGACTGTAATGGACTCAGTAATCAGGTTGTTAAGGTTGAAAGAAAACCACACAAATTTATGGGTGAGGGTGACAGGTGGATGCAGGTAAGAATGTTTTATACAGAGACTGCCACAAGTAAAACTGATGATTTCTTGCAGCTTCTCTTATTTCCTTATGTTGGTAAGTGGTCTTTCCTTGAGTGTTGGCTTTGCACGTTATACACAGGCACGCTTAAGTAAACACTAAAACTCCATCGCCTCTGTTGAATCTTTTTTTTTTTTTTAAGTTAATGCAAAGTTGTACACGAGTATTTTACTGAACTTTAAAGAAACCACAGCAATCCTCCTTCATGAACATAATAACATAGGGATTAATAATAAAAACAGGTAGACAAAAAAAATAAAGAAATGAAAGAAACGTAAAATAAGACAAAAATAAATACAAGAAAACAATCAGTAATACAAAAGAATAACAAAAAATCAACACAATAAAAGGAAAATAGAACACAGAAGACAATTAAGAAAAAAAAATAGCACAAACTACAAACAAATATATAAACCACACGGAAAAAAAAAAAAAAAAGCAATACAAGGGAATACGCAAGGAACGCAGAGGAAGAGTGCAAGGGAAAGACAGCCAGCGAGGAACACTTTGTCCTTAAAGAGGCAATTTGTGGACACCGCAGGAACCACACCATCTCATGTACACGTCATGGAAGCCAGGCAGGAGGAGGAGGAGGAGGAGGAGGAGGAGGAGGAGGAGGAGGAGGAAGAGGGGGAACTTGTACGTAGAAGAGATCAGGAAACGATGAGAAACGAGGTCATTGAGCACAAGGAGGAGGAGGAGGAGGAGGAGAAGGGTTGCGTAGGATGATGGGAAACCCCAGAGGTGAATGAGAAAGAGGAGGAGGAGGAGGAGGAGAAAGAGGAGAACACAACAAGTAAAAAACAAAAGGACTAAAAAGTTAACACTTTTCTAAAATCTCTCTCTCTCTCTCTCTCTCTCTCTCTCTCTCTCTCTCTCTCTCTCTCTCTCTCTCTCTCTCTCTCTCTCTCTCTCTCTCTCTCTCTCTCTCTATCTATCTATCTATCTCCCTCTCTCTCTATCTCTTTCTCTCTCTCTGGAAATAAGCCAGAGCATGAAGTGTGTGTGTGTGTGTGTGTGTGTGTGTGTGTGTGTGTGTGTGTGTGTGTGTGTGTGTGTGTGTGTGTGTGTGTGTGTGTGTGTGTGTGTGTGTGTGTGTGTGAGTATGTGTGTGTGTGTGTGTGTGTGCGTGTGTGGTGGGAGAAGCTGTTTACATGTGTCAACTTTATGATTATGCATTAAAGTTCTCTCTCTCTCTCTCTCTCTCTCTCTCTCTCTCTCTCTCTCTCTCTCTCTCTCTCTCTCTCTCTCTCTCTCTCTCTCTCACCAGTTTCTTCTTCTCTTCTCTTCCATCTCTCCCCTCCTCCTTCCTTCCTTCCTTCCTTCCTTCCTTCCTTCCTTCCTTCCTTCCTTTATTCCTTCCTTCCTTCTTTCCCTAGTTGTCTCATTCCTTTCCTTCATTCCATTCCTTGCTTCCCCTTTTCTTCCCTCCTCCAACTTCTCTTCCTTCCTTCCTTCCTCCTTCCCTCCTCCCCCACACCACTTCCCTTATTCCTTCCTACCTTCCTTCACTCCATTCCTCTCTCTCTCTCTTTCTTTCCTTATTGAATTATGTAGATGAAGGAGGGAGTAAGAGAGGGAGAGAGGGAGGAAAGGAGAGAGAAAAGAAGGGATAAATATATGGTTAGGGCAAAGAAAAGAGGGAGAAAAAGAAAGAAAGAAAGACAGACAGAAAGGAACAACGAGAAAAAAAAGCTGGAAAGAAAGAGACAGAAAGAAAAGAAAAGAATGGTATGGAAGGAAGAGAGAGAGAGAGAGAGAGAGAGAGAGAGAGAGAGAGAGAGAGAGAGAGAGAGAGAGAGAGAGAGAGAGAGAGAGAGAGAGAGAGAGAGGCACCAAACCCTTACACCCACCCAGCCACCCATCCACACACACACACACACACACACACACACACACACACACACAGACACACACACACACACAGACACACACACACACATACACCAAGATATACAAACAGAAGAAGCTATACAATGAATCAACTAATAAAACAGGTAAGGGAGGCCACCTGAGTCTGGCTCGAGTAATTAATTAGGCCGCAGGTACAAATGAAGAAGCGAGCAATAGGAAGAGACAAATAAGTAATACATAGAGTCTACCTGTGGAAGTTAATACAAAGAGATAGTGATGCCGTCAAAAAAGTATTTCTGTTATCTAAACTTTGCCTGGTTTCATTTTCTCTCCCCCTGAGCTACTAACCCACTGAATGGCTCCAATTTGACCTCTTGACTGTTAATGACAAAGGTTTCACTTCACTTGGGTTACCTTAGATAAATAACACACAGAGCCGAAATAGAACAGCAGGCCCCGGGAGGTTCCAAGCACCTCATTGTTTACGTCTTTTGAAATTATTCTCTCAGATTGCTACACATTTCCATTCGTTCGTGGCGGTGACAAGTAGATCAAAGGGTCTAGTGTAAGCGCAGTGTGTGATTTCAAAGCGCGAAGTGACATCAACAGGAGTGATCGAGTCTCAAATATTTTAGTGGCCCAGTCAGAATCGTAAAGGGCAGTGTGTGTTTCTGAACATGTGGTGCTGAGATCAATTTTAGGGGGTACTGAAAAATGCTGCGTATATTGTAAGGCGGTACAATGTAAACGCTCCTTGCAAGGCACACCAAACTATCGGGAGTGGACTTTTATATTTGATGAAGTTAACTTTATTTTCAACTGTTAATACAACTGTAGTTAATACAACCAAATATTAGAATTAACGGGCGCGGGAGTGTCCAGGCTAGACGCAAGGGGTGCTGAGGTCGCAAAAAAGGGTTAAGAAATGTTAGTCTATGGAGAGATGAAGTAGTAAGTGTCACATTGTCATTGGCAGTAAAGTGTTAACAAAGGTACATGAAAAGAAAATCTGAACTTCGTTTCACTACAAATGAGAATAAAGAATACTTGTAGCCATCCTGTCCTCGCCTGATATATAACACAAGCACAGAGAAGGAGGGACAGAAACAGATAAACAGAGAAGAGGAATAAAAATGTTAAAAGAAGAGGAAACAAAAAGAAAAAAGAAGGAAAAAATGAGGATAGAAGAAGGAAAAAAAAAAACACTTGTTGGTACATAGATAACAAAAGAAAGTTTATACAAAAGAGGATCATTAATTATGTTACTGGAGAAAGAAAAATAAAGGAAAAAGAAGCTTGAAAGGAAAAAAAAAACAAAGTAGATGCATAAATAAAGAAAGGAAGTTATTACACAAAAGAGAATTACAAATTGTGTTGTTAGACAAGAAGAAAATAAACAAAAATAAATAAAAATGTAGAAAAATGAGTTAGCATGAGAGAGAGAGAAAAAAAAAAAGGTTGATGCATAGACATAAGAAAGGGAAGTTATTACATAAAGGAGGATGATTGACTTTTGTTCCTGTCTACACTACAGAGTCAGGAATGATTGTTTTGTCCCCACCGAGAAGTTAATGTACACAGGAAGGACTGGTAAATATTAAAGGCAAACAGATAAACATGATGACTAGATAATAATGATGCAAAACAAAGAGATTACTTTTCAACAACAATCTGAGGAATTAATGTCCACAGGCAGAGCAGGTAAATGTCAAACGTAAACAGATAAACACCAAAACAAAATAATAACACAAAAATAAGATGATTACTATTTCAGCAAAATTACAAAATGAGAACAAGTCATGATCACTTTCTCGTCTAAACAATTAGTACACACAGGTACGGCACGATACATCAAAGGTAAATATTTACACACAACAACTAATTAATAATAATAATGGTAATAATAATAATAATAATAATAATAATAATAATAATAATAATAATAATAATAATAATAATAATAATAATAACAATAATAATAATAATAATAATAATAATAATAATAATAATAATAATAATAATAACAATAATAATAATGATAATAATAATAATAACAACTACAACAACAAAAACAACAACCAACAACAACAACAACAACAAGGTGATTACTTTTCTAGCAACACTACCAAGAGCGAGAGAGACAAGAAGAATCAGTCTCACCTGTGCAATTAACATGCAAAGGTAAATAAGAGATAAACACTAAGGGTAGATACAACACCTGAACTAAATAATATTACAAGAACAAGGTAATTAATAATTTCCATCGCCACAAAAGGAGAACCAAGACTAATAACTTTCTCACCTAAGGAGTGAACACACACAGGTAAGGCAGGTGAGATGAAAGGTAAACACACAAATAACTTAGTAACAATCATACAGAAGGAACATTACTTACTGAAATACAAAATTGAGACAGTAAAGAGTAATATCCTTGTTCTCACCTGTACTATTAATAAACACAGGTAGAAGAGAAGAGGACAGGTTCAATGAAAGGTAAATACATAAAGAAAAGAAAAAATGTTATAGGAAAGAGGATTATTGTCTTTTGGAAATGCACAACAAGGAGAGCAAGGAATAATAATCACTTTCTCACCTCAAATATTAATAGCCACAGGTAAGACAGATGGAATTAAAGGTAATTATATAAACAAAAAAGCAGGAAATATTACAAGAATAGAGGATTATTATTTCCTAACAATTCAATAAAAAGTAATGGATAATAACTCTCCTCTCACCTTAGCTATTAATAAACACAGATGAAGGACAACATGACAGGTGGAACTAAAGGTATGGTTACTTAAAAAATAAAAAAAAAAAGAGGACAAAAATGTTACGCGAAAGAAGATTTCTGTCTTTTTAATCTACATGGAAAAAGAGAACAAGGAATAATCACCTTGTCACTTGAAATATTAATAGCCACAGGTAAGACAGGCAGGATTAAAGGTAAATACAAAAAAAAAAAAAAATACCAAAAATATTATACGAAAAGAGTATTATTATTTTAACTACTCATAAAAAATAAAGAAAAAATAACTTTCTTCTCACTAACAACACTCACAGGTAGGACAGGTAAAGTAACTCCCAAAACTATCTTTAAAAAAATAAAAGGTTTACATTCTGACACAATGGACGATACTATTTGGCACGTTTGGTGATTACGGTGACAACAGTTATTGTTATCATCAATACCATTACTGGTGAAAGCTTTGCATGACAGCGAGGGATGGTCCTGCTTGTCTCCGAAGCTTCCGACGAGAGAGCAGACAAAGCCAATTAGATATTACCATTACGTAATGAAGGTGAGCCCTATGAATAATTATGGAGATATCTTATTAAGTAAAGTGGACAGAAATGAAGGCTGATGCTATGACTCCTTTTATTTATTTATTTATTTTTATTTTTTTTCGCGGGAATGGAAAAAAAAAAATAAAAAAAGTTGCTTCATTTATTGTATTGCCGCACTCCTACGTGAGTTGATTGAATTAATATTGCTTTTGAAAAAAAATAAGTAATCATAATAGAATACTGTGAGACCCTCGGATATACGACAGGAAAACAATGAGGAACAAGATTACTGCCATTCATCTCCTTCTCTTGTGCGTATCGTTCCTTCTGCACTCAGCTAAATACTCTCTCTCTCTCTCTCTCTCTCTCTCTCTCTCTCTCTCTCTCTCTCTCTCTCTCTCTCTCTTACACAATCCCTGTGGCCACGTCCGTAATCACACCTTCCCTTTCGTGCAAAATACTTCCCCCGCCTCGCCAGGCTTGAATGAAGGCGCGCGCACACACACACACACACACACACACACACACACACACACACACACACACACACACACACACACACACACACACACACACACATTTAATACACTGCAGCCTATCACGTCACTGCTTCTCCCTTATTTCCCTCCCTACCTCGACTGTCCCATCCACATCCTTATCATCGTCTATCACTGCTACTACTACGACTACCTCTACTACTACTACTACTACTACTACTACTACTACTACTACTACTACTAAAAGTGCTGCTGCTACTACTACTACTATTACTGCTTTACTTATATAGAAGATATGTTTGCAGAAAAAATGGATGAGAAATAGCAGAGTAAAAATTGCATGCTGTTGCCTTGACACTAGCGAGCCTTCCCTCTCCCCTCTCCTCAGGGACACACACACACACACACACACACACACACACCACCCTTCCACCATGCTCATCGCTACACCCTCAGCACCTCAGCCGTCACACCTACACGTTCATCCTATTACTACTACTACTACTACTACTACTACTACTACTACTACTACTACTAGCACTACTACTGCACACTTTCCTCAGACCTCAGCCAGCCCTTCCCCTCTGTGAGCCAGACACAAGTGGTGCAGTGTGCGTGATGGGGCCTCGCAACTTTACAACAATTCCTCTCGTGGTGACCTTGAGCGAGAAGGGTTTCGAGGGTGTAGGTAATGATGAGAGAGAGAGAGAGAGAGAGAGAGAGAGAGAGAGAGAGAGAGAGAGAGAGAGGAGAGAGAGAGAGAGAGAGAGAGAGAGAGAGAGAGAGAGAGAGAGAGAGAGAATAAACAAAACAGACAAGGAAGATTTAACAGGATTACAGCCAGTGACCGGGATACACACGCATCATCAGAACAAGAAGGTGTTGCTCTAATAAGTGCAGGAAGGGTCCTAGGAAAGTCTGAGGGGAAGGGAGAAAGAAAGGTTACATTATCACGAAGAAAAAAGATGTTTCTCTTATTTTGTTGTGGTTCCAGGAGGGGGTGAGAACAAAGAAAGACACAAAGTCTGAGAAAACTACGCCTGATGAGAGAGTAAGGCGCCGTGAAGGTCGGAGACGCCAAATAATCGCAAGGCAAGGCTGCCACAAACACGTCAGTGACACGTCAGCCTGTCGCCCACCACGCCCTCACTGAGGCTAACGAGCCACTCAGGAGCTGCTGCAGGAGACGGACAGGCACCGGTGTGTTATATACCTGGGATTGGGGCGACTGTAATGACGTGAGGCGAGGCGAGAACAGGGCGCTAATACCCGTCTTCCCGCCCGCCTCCCTTCCTTCCTGTGTGCATGACTGACTGACTCACTGAGCGCAAGGGCATGCCAACACTTGCACGGCTACACGAACCAAGTCACTAAGTCAGGAGGTCACCAACTTGATAATGAGTCACGGTGGTGAAGGGGAAGCACCCCCGCCTCTTCCGTCCCCCCTCCTCCCTGCCCCCTCCTTCCTCCTGGACACTGACTCACACATAACACACGGCCAGAGTTGTGAGGTATGATTCAAAGCCTTGCCATGCCGCTGTGTTGTTAGAGTTAGGCTGAGTTATGGTGGCACAGGCGGCGCGCCATGCTGGAAAAAAATATGACCCGAGGGCGACCAGAGGTGGAAAAACGTGGGAGAGAGGGAGGGAGGGAGGAATGAAAGGACGCACATTCATAATGGTGTCTTTTTTCAGACCCTCAACTCGATCTTACTCGTTCTTGCATTGCGCCTGACCAAGGTTCTATTTAAAATCTGTGGTCCGTAGAATCATCTACATGTGTGCCTGTGTGTGTGTGTGTGTGTGTGTGTGTGTGTGTGTGTGTGTGTGTGTGTGTGTGTGTGTGTGTGTGTTGTATTTAGAGACGATGCCTTCCCTTCCCTTCCTTCTCTATAGAGGATGCAAGACTGTACCTGTGTTTGTGTTCGCGAAGTTCACGTATGTGAACATATATGTGGCACAGTATAGCATACTATACACTCCATCACTCATTATTGTGTCATGTGCTGCAAACAACAAAACAAGTAGTCTATTATTACCTCTATCATGTGCAAAATGGCGGCTCAAATAGGAACAAGTCAGGGTGTAAACATTTGCGCTACTTGTGTCATTCTTTATTCAGGTCTGTATAAAAGCTTCGGCTTGATGGACCTGGCCTTACGTATTGAACTGTGTATGAAATGCAGAAATGCATTAATGTTACAAAAGGCAAACAAAATATATCAATCAGTCAATATTACTCAACCTCTCTCTCTCTCTCTCTCTCTCTCTCTCTCTCTCTCTCTCTCTCTCTCTCTCTCTCTCTCTCTCTCTCTCTCTCTCTCTCAGGCGGTCTGTTCACCACCATCCTACTTTTCGCCACTCAGCCAAAACTGAACCAAGGTATATTTTTAATTTCATGAGAACTAGGATGGGAGGAAAAAGCAGTCGACTGTCAGTGGAGGCACGGCTGAGCCTCCTGGGCGAGTGTGGCGTGGACGCCGTGAGGCTGTCCCGCCCCCGCTCAGGGGGCTGCTGTGGGAGGGGGAGGCGCTCTCTGGCCTCCTTTACCTTCCGGCAAGGGGCCGAGGGGGGGGCGAAGCCCCTCGTGTCGGATCAGGCGGCCAGCCTGAATATGGACAAGCTGGCCGCCTTGGACCAGGAGACACCCATCAGGGTGCAGTGCCTGGCAGGAGGCGCAACAGTCTTCTGTCAGGACCTGCCCCTGAGGGACCTCCTGGCCGGACTGAAGTACACTACGGCGGGGCGTCACGCCGTTTTGTACTTCAGCCTGGCCGGAGGTCTGGGTGTCCACGGGGGGCAGGGGCAGGGCTGCCCCGTGCTCTTTTGCAACAGCAAGAGAGTGGGCAGCCGCCCCAAGCCCCCCCAGGAGGACCAGGCTGTCCGCGTCCCAGAGGCGGGGCAGGAGGCCGGCCCCGCCCCAGAGGCTGGCCAGGTGGTGGTGGCCAGCCCGGGGCACGAGGCCGGCCACGCCCCTGAGGCTGGCCAGGTGGTGGCGGCCAGCCCAGGGCACGAAGCCTGCCCCGCCCCAGAGGCTGGCCAGGTGGTGGCGGCCAGCCTGGGACACGAGGTCGGCCCCTCCCCTGAGGCTGGCCAGGTGGTGGCGGCCAGCCCAGGGAAGGAGGCCGGACCCGCCCCTGAGGCTGGCCAGGTGGTGGCGGCCAGCCCGGGGAAGGATGGCCTGGGCCTGTGGGTCTCGGCCCCCAGCCCGGAGGAGGGGCAAAAGGAGGCCAGGAGCGCCACGACCCCCGCGGAGGACGAGGGAGCGGGGCTCGTCCTCCGAGGAGTGGGGAAGGGAGTGGTGGCCCCTTCCCCACCACCACAGCGCCAACTCCCCCAGCCAGGGAAGGCTCGCCAGGGGAGGGGCAGGGCTGGAAGCAGGTTGTCCTACGGCCTGTGGGACAACCTGCTCGCCATTGCACAGACCCTGTCCCTCACCCTGGTGGTGTACTCCGCCCTGCTGGACTACTTCCCTGACTGAGGGGGGCAGCCGGCCCCACAGGGCAGTCGGCTGCCCGGGGAGGGGGGAGGGGGGGAGGGGGGAGGGGATAGGTTAGGTGGGAGGGGGGAGGGGGGAGGGGGGGAGGGGATAGGTTAGGTGGGAGGGGGGAGGGGGGAGGGAAGACAGCCTGGAGGGGGGAGGGAGTGCTGTCTTGGGAGGGGGGAGGGGGGAAAGGGGTAGGTTAGGATAGGTTAAGTTAGGTTAGGTTAGGTTAGGGTAGGTTAGGTTAGGGTAGGTTAGGTTAGGTTAGGTTAGGTTAGGGTAGGTTAGGTTAGGTTAGGTTAGGGTAGGTTAGGTTAGGTTAGGTTAGGTTAGGTTAGGTTAGGTTAGGTTAGGTTAGGTTAGGGTAGGTTAGGTTAGGTTAGGTTAGGGTAGGTTAGGTTAGGTTAGGTTAGGTTAGATTAAGCTATCAGGACAAGTAAATAACAACACCGCCGTGTGCGGCGGCCATCATGTGAGCAATGCACGTATTTTCGTGACCACCTGCTGCCTTGGCAGAGACAGAGCGAGAGAGAGGGAATCACGTTTTTTGCATGGCCAGTTTTCCTTTAATTCTTCTTCGCATAATTTATTATTCGCATATTTATTACCAAATTACTCGAGAATGAGCCTTATTGGAAGCTAAGGGAAAATAAACTGTATGATCATGTATGGGAACATTAATATAGTTACTTGAAAATGTACCTTATGGAAAGTATAGGAAAATTAACCGTATGATCGAAGTACGGGAAAATAAATATAGCTACCCAAAAAACAACCTTATTGAAAGTTATGAGAGAGAGAGAGAGAGAGAGAGAGAGAGAGAGAGAGAGAGACCTGCGCTTGGTGGCCACCGATGACGACCAACATCACCCAGCACCAGTAACGTCACTGGAGCACCGCCGGGACGTGTCGGCACAAAACTCAGGTGCAGAGGGTCCCTCACCTTGACCCCCTGAGGCTGCTGCCACACACAGTGCAGAGGTGCACCAGAGCTGCAGCCAGTAGCGACGAGCTAGTGAAGGTGCCTCGATCTCGCTCTAGCCAACACCAGCGCAACTACACAGCCAGGACTTCCCGGCTGTGGAACATGTTCACGGCGGCCACGCCCCAAGTGCAGGACATGTCCACGCACCAGGTGAAGCTGGCAGCCCACAGCTGGCGTAGCACGCACCTGTCGCCACTGGCGCTTTAAATTTTTACTGTATTATTGTATTAGTATTATTATCTTTATGTTAAGTATGTATAGTATGTATACTATCATAGGCTTTTTAAACAATTCCATACTCAACGTGCAATTTTAAGCCTTTCTGTAAGTATTTGTTTATATAAAAACAAATACTTACAGAAAGGTTTTTCTCCTTACAGTAGAAAAACCAAGCACAGGATAATCGCCGACTCCGATGCACGCCGAACAAAGGTGAATAAAGATGGCAGGCAGCATTCGCGCGTGTCGTGCGGCGTGGAGCAAGTCGGTAAGCGGGTCAAACCAGAGCAAGGAAAATAAATAAAAAGTACAAAATAAAGGCATTTGCATAAGTCGAAGGCAGCCGTGCGGAGGTGAAACACAGTGACCACGCTCGTCAAGGTGCTGTGGGAAGGTGGTGGTGCCTCCACCGGGCTCCTCAGAATGCTCATTTCGCCATTTTTCAATCCCTGAATTCAGCATCTCAAAATTCCAGCGACTACAGCAAACTTCACCAAAGTGTCAAAGTGGCATGCAGGCCAAGCAGGTAAGCAGTGATGAGGGCTGCCCACCTTGCAGCGTCACCTCGTGGCTGAAATACACAACACCAGACACTGAAAGTACTTAGTGCTACTTACATTGGACTTCACCTCTTGATGGTGATGGTGGTGGTGGTGGTGGAAGTGGAAGTGGTGGTGGTGGTGGTGGTGGTGGTGGTGGTGGCGATCGTTACCTGTGACGGTGAAAAAAAAAAAAAGTCAATTAGATGATAAAAAAGAAAATTAACAAAACAGAATTGCACACTTTGTATCATAGTCATATTTTCTCCTTCAGAACACAACAAGTCGAGGACATGCATCGTTTGTGTACGTCTGATTGTTCTTTCTTACTTTGACTTTCCTTTGTCTCACACTAACACTTTCCTAACAGACCTTTTTTTTTTCATTTACATCAACAAATAAACAATACGTACAGTAATATGAAGTGCAACAGACATTTCCCGAAGACTTACAAAAAATACACCCAACACTCTATGGTTTACGAAACACATACGAAACACTGTACACATACTTACTGAAACACCACAAACTTCCTTCGTAGGTTTGACAAATGCAGCAAACATTCTACACACAGGTAACTAACTGTGACTAACATTCTAGGTACACTTAATGGAATGTGGGAAAACAATATCAAAATATCATAGATGGTTATACACTGTTCTATAAAGACAAGGAAAACAGGAGAGGAGGAGGCGTCGCGTTATACGTTAGGGACACATTACAGTGTTGTATTAACAGTAGAATTAAAACTGATAGCAAAACAGAGTCGATATGGGTAGATATTAAGGAAGGATCACAGTCAGTAGTACTGGGAGTAGTGTACAGGCCACCGAACAGTACAAAGGAAATTAACACCTCACTGTGGCAGGAAATAAATAGAGCAGGCAGGTACAGTCAGGTATGTGTGCTAGGAGATTTTAATTTTGGGAATATCGACTGAAGCCTGATGGTGGGTAACAAGGAAGCAGAGGAATTTCTTAAGGTATTTCAGGGGTGAATTTTTAAAACAGGTAGTCGTAGAACACACAAGGGGGAACAGTATTCCAGATTTAATTCTTACTAGCAGGGAGGAAGCAGTCACACAAGTAGAGGTTGGAGGACAGCTAGGTGACAGTGACCATTAAGAAATTAGGTACAATTTAAAATGGGAGGAAACTTTTAGAAGCAAAAACACTAGTAAAATACCTGACTTTAGGAAAGCAGATTTTAAGGAATTAAAAAGGTACCTCCAAGGAATTGACTGGCAACGATGCAGGGTGAGGTCAGGTCCGGGACGGAGTTGAGAGAGATAAGGCAGGATGAGAGAGGTGAGGTGAGGCGTGAGGGTGTAGGACAAGAGGAGGGAAGATGTGTCCGGAAGGGGCGGAGGAGAGAGAGAGGGGGATAGGTATGAATATGTTGGAGGGTCAGGTCATGCTGAAATGGGAGAGGTGAGGTCGAGGTGAGTAGATGAGGGAATGGAGAGGGTGGAAGGGGTCGAGATGAGGGAATTAGGTGCAGAAAATGTAGATGAGTTGTATAAATATTTCGTAAACTGCATACAGGTCAGTTAGCAAACATCCCGTATAGAGCAATAAGATCACAGAAAATGACCCTAAATGGATGACTGCTAGGTTAAAACATTATATAGGGCGGAAGAGAAGTATATATAAGAGATTAAGGGCAGGTGAAGAAGTTTTAAGGACACAATATAATGAATTAGTTAGAACAGTCAGGAGGTTAACGAGGAAAGCTAAGGGCAATTATGAATTGAAGGTAGCCAGCCAGGCGAAGACGGACCCCAAGGAATTTTATCAGGTATACAGGACGAAGAATAAGGATACTGTAGGTCCATTAAAGGCAGCAGATGGGGAGCTGGTTAGTTCTGGGGAGGAGATTAGCAAAATTGTGAATAAATATTTTTTAACTGTCTTCACCCAGGAAAACATGCAGGATATGCCAGATAGTGAACAGGTGTTTAGAGCAGATGAGAATGAGAAGCTGACAGATATTTCCATAACTAGAGAGATAGTGGAACAGGAGATAGATAGGAAAAAAAAGTTCAAGACACCAGGACCTGATGAAATATATCCCAGAGTACTTAAGGAATGCAAAGAGGTTATTAGTGAGCCGTTAGTTTCTGTCTTTAGGAAATCACTGGAGTCGGGTGAGGTACCAGTAATGTGGAGGCAGGCTAATGTAGTACCCATCTTTAAGAAAGGAGATAAAACTTTAGACCTGTCAGCTTAACTTCAGTTGTGGGTAAATTATTTGAGTAAATAATAGCGAGGAACATTAGGGAACATTTAGACAATTAGGATCTTTGCATAACTTGATAAATCAGTCAGAGCATGGCTTCACAAAGGGAAAGTCTTGCCTGACAAACTTGTTAAGTTTTTACAGAAGAGTGTACGAAGCAGTAGATAATGGTGATAGTTATGACATCTTATATCTGGACTTTAGTAAAGCATTTGACAAGGTACCCCATCAAAGGCTCCTGAGAAAGGTTAGGGTACATGGGATAGATGGGAGGGTGTTAGGCTGGATAGGGTCATGGCTTGGTAACAGGCGACAGAGAGTTGTAATAAACGGCTCGAAATCCGAATGGGGTCATGTAATTAGTAGGGTGCCACAGGGATCAGTATTAGGGCCATTGTTATTTCTAATATATATCAATGACTTAGATAGTGGAATTAGTAGTGATGTTAGTAAATTTGCGGATGACACAAAGATAGGTAGATTAATTAGGTCAGAATCGGATGCATCGCACTGCAGGCAGATTAAGATAGGATGAATGAATGGACGGATAGATGGCAAATACAATTAAATATCAATAAATGCAAAGAACTTAGCGTAGGTAGAGGAAACCCACACAATAGGTACACATTAAACAACCAAACTCTGGTAGGTACAGGGTACGAGAAAGATTTAGGAGTTATAGTTAGCTCTGAACTCCGTCTAGGAAAACAATGCATAGAAGCCAGAAACAGGGCAAATAGGGTACTAGGATTAATTTTTAGGAGTGTTAAAAGTAGAAGGCCGGAAGTAATATTAAAGTTATACTTGGCGCTGGTCAGACCTCATCTAGACTACGCTGTGCAGTTCTGGTCCCCACATTACAGGAAAGATATAGGTCTATTAGAATCAGTACAGAGGAGAATGACTAAAAGGATACAGGGGATGAGGAGTATTCCTTACGAGGCGAGGTTGAAGCTGTTAAATTTACATTCTTTAGAGAGACGTAGGTTAAGAGGGGACCTGATAGAAGTCTTTAAGTGGTATAAGGGTTATAACAAGGGAGATGTAAGCAAAATTCTTAGGATCAGCATCCAGGGAACAAGAAATAACGGGTTCAAGCTTGAAAAATTTAGGTTTAGGAAGGAGATAGGAAAAAATTGTTTCTCAAATAGAGTGGTAGATGAGTGGAACGGACTCAGTAATCATGTTGTTAGTGCTAGGACATTAGAGAGATTTAAGAGAAGATTAGACAGGTTTATGGATGGGGATAACAGATGGAAATAGGTAAGTATATTTCATACAGGGACTGCCACGTGTAAGCCTGGTCGCTTCTTGCAGCTTCCATTATTTCTTATGTTCTTATGTTCTTAATTTTCTTCTTTTCTGTTGCTATATATATATATATATATATATATATATATATATATATATATATATATATATATATATATATATATATATATATATATATATATATATATATATATATATATATATATATATATATATATATATATATATATATATATATATATATATATATATATATATATATATATATATATATATATATATATATATATATATATATATATATATATATATATATATATATATATATATATATATATATATATATATAAAGGCGAATGAAAGGATGATTGAGGCGGTGAAAAAGTTTCTGGAGAGAATGTGGCGTGCCAGATGTACGAACAATTAGGATAGAGGATGCTGTTCGTTTCTCTTTTCTTTCCCCCTTCTACAGGAGTTGCCGATCCAAAGGCCTGGCTCAGGAGTGATCCTGTGCCACCTGTACCATCAAGATCAAGATACACCTTCACGGGAGAAAAAATAAATTAGAAAACGAGCGAGAAAATAGAAAGACTATATTGGATAAATGACATTGCTCTCTATTTGATGTTTCTTTTCCAAGAATTCTCTCCTTTAAAAAAAATGACATTTTCACCAATATATATATATATATATATATATATAGAGAGAGAGAGAGAGAGAGAGAGAGAGAGAGAGAGAGAGAGAGGGAGAGAGAGAGAGAGGAGAGAGAGAGAGAGAGAGAGAGAGAGAGAGAGAGAGAGAGAGAGAGAGAGAGAGAGAGAGAGAGAGAGAGAGAGAGAGAGAGAGTCAAATATAGTCTTTCTATTTTTTCGCTCGTTTTCTAATTTATTTTTTTCTCCTGTGAAGGTGTATCTTGATCTTGATGGTACAGGTGGCTCAGGATCATTCCTGAGCCAGGCCTTTGGATCGGCAACTCCTGTAGAAGGGACAAAAAAAAAAAAGAGAAACGAACAGCATTCTCTATCCTAATTGTTCATACACCTGGCACGCCACATTCTCTCCAGAAACTCTTTCACCGCCTCAATCATCCTTTCATTCGCCTCTCTACACAGTCCCAGCAACAACACCATCCATTCCTTTCCTGTCTTCTCCACTCTTTCATTCCTATCATGCCCTAACTCAGTCAGTATCACTTGCATCATCTCATTCCTGTCTCTGGCATACTGCACACACTCCAGCACCACATGTTCCACCGTCTCATCCTCTCCCATGTCACAACATCTGGCACACTTTGCTGCGGGACTCAGACCACCTGTAACTCCTTGCATTCACATCCATACACTGTGCCCTCGCTCGGAAGAGAAGATTACCGCCCAGGCTTCCATCATACCACCTTTCATACCTAGGGGCCTCTTTTTTCTTTGTATCATTCCAGGGTCTTCTTTCTTTCCATTTCATTCTTCCATTCATTCAATCCCACACATTTCACTTCTTTGTTTATCTCATTCTTCCATTTTCTCACATCCCATTCGGCTCCCACTCTGCCTCCTCTTGTTACCACCCATTCACGCTCATTTTGATTCCTACCAGCCATTCTTATCGCCCACACCACTTGCAATCCATTCCTGTCTGTCATTCTCATGCATCTCTTCCTCCATTTGCTTCCACTTTCATTCCATAGGTACACCTTCCTTGCTTTTCTTGCATCATCCATTCTCTCAAGCCTAATCTTGTACCTAAATGTGGCTTTTGTCAGTCTTTCTCTGAATGTGCTCCATCCCATGTCACCTCTCAAGGCTTCAACTGCTGTGCACCTCGGTGCACTCAGTGCCATCCTTGCTACTCTATTCTGGCCCACTTCTAACTTATCAGTTTCACTTTCATTCCATGCAATCACCTCCATAGCATACATTATACTTGGCACAGCCACACTCTTCCACACTTTTTTCAACACATCATACTTACTTGCTCTCATCCTTGCCGCGCTTCCCAATCTACCTACCCACTGGTTTACCATACTTATCTTTTCATTCTTTGCCTTTGCACACCCACTAGGACTCATCCACATCCCTAAGTACTTATATTGTTGCACCTGTCTCAACTCATTCTCTCCAAGTCTCCACACCACATTACTTTCATCCTCTGACCTATTCACAATCATTAGCTTGCTTTTCTCACTGCCAAAACTTACTACAAAGTCTTTTCCATAGCCATCCACAACATCCAACAGACTTTGAAGCTCGTCTGCCGATTCACTCATAACAACTACGTCATCTGCATAAAGGAGTACACATACTTTATCGTTCCCCACACTTACCCCTACATTCATTCTTCTCATCCTGGCTGCTAGCTTCTCTGTATACTGGCTAAAAAGGGTTAGTGGCAATATACAACCTTGCCTAACTCCTCTCTCACTCTTCAACCCAGTCTGTTTCTATGTCTTCTAGTCTGTATCTAGTCTGTAAATAAATAAAACAAAAATCTGGTACTAAAACTTAAATCTGTGAAACAAACATCAAGTAAAGAAGGGAAAAAAAAAAGAATCACCTCTACATAGAAACCTTCATTATCGTTTTCCTTGCGCACTTTAACAAAACAAAATTGAACAAACCCTACAGTCCTTCATAAAACACGACTTCCTCTCCCATTTCCTCGACAAACACCCATCGAACAGAAATACATGGAACTGGACGCACACAAGAGCCACAGGAAATCCAGATTTCAACGAACCAGTAGGGAATAGAACCTCGCATAGGGGGAGTACTGTGTTTTTATAGTAAATAGAATAAACTTACTCAGTGCGGAACTCAACCAGACAATATGGCGGCAGTACTTTCCTTCTCGCACTGAATGAGTAAACACCCACCCGAGCCTTACAATCGCCTATGCCCTTTCAGAGTCTTATCTATTTTCCAGCTTGGTGTATAACTCTATTTCGGCACAGGAATTTGTGCGATGTAAAGTAATACTAATGGGTTCAGGGACTGGCGTGGTGCCGGCTATTGCTCAATACTTTAAGGTGCGGAGAGAGAGAGAGAGAGAGAGAGAGAGAGAGAGAGAGGAGAGAGGAGAGAGAGAGAGGAGAGAGAGAGAGAGAGAGAGAGAGAGAGAGGAGAGAGAGAGAGAGAGAGAGAGAGAGAATTTATGTGATGACGAAGAGAAACGTTCATATGAGAAATTATTGCCACACTAAACGTCGATTCTTTCCAAAACACTCACCGACGTGATTTTTTAACAAGGTCATTGTGTTTCATCACACGACGCTGTTCGGGAGCTTGTTCCATTCCTTCATGATGTGAATTTTTTAAAAAGGCTTTCCGGAACTTAACAAAACCAGTGGACGTGTTGCCTTCATTACGATTACTTTTTTTTTTCAGAACCGAAAGAAGATTTGTACCGTTTTCGATGGCAACAAAAAGTTTGTCTTTTTTTTTTATGTAGGAGGGACACTGGCCAAAGGCAACAAAAATCCAATAAAAAAAAAATGCCCATTGAAATGCCAGTCCCATAAAAGGGTCAAGGCAGTGGTCAAAAATTGATGAATAAGTGTCTTGAAACCTTCCTCTTGAAGGAATTCAAGTCATAGGAAGGTGGAAATACAAAAGCAGGCAAGGAGTTCCAGAGTTTACCAGAGAAAGGGATGAATGATTGAGAATACTGGTTAACTCTTGCGTTAGAGAGGTGGACAGAATAGGGGTGAGAGAAAGAAGAAAGTCTTGTGCAGCGAGGCCGCGGAAGGAGGGGAGACATGCAGTTAGCAAGATCAGAAGAGCAGTTAGCATGAAAATAGCGGTAGAAGACAGCTAGATATGCAACATTGCGGCGGTGAGAGAGGGGCTGAAGACAGTCAGTTAGAGGAGAGGAGTTGATGAGACGAAAAGCTTTTGATTCCACCCTGTCTAGAAGAGCAGTATGAATGGAACCCCCACCAGACATGTGAAGCATACTCTATACATGGACGGATAAGGCCCTTTTACAGAGTTAGCAGCTGGGGGAGTGAGAAAAACTGGCGGAGAAGTCTGTTAATAGATTTAGGAGAAGAATAGTGACCGTTTACCACAGCAGCAATAGAACGGTCAGAAAGGAAACTTGAGATGAAGTTACAGAGAGAAGGAAAGAAGCCGTAGGAGGGTAGTTTGGAGATCAAAGCTTTGTGCCAGACTCTATAAAAAGCTTTTGATATGTCCAAGGCAACAGCAAAAGTTTTACCAAAATCTCTAAAAGAGGATGACCAAGACTCAGTAAGGAAAGCCAGAAGATCACCAGTAAAGCGGCCTTGATGGAACCCATACTGGCGATCAGATAGAAGGTTGTGAAGTGATAGATGTTTAAGAATCTTCCTGTTGAGGATAGATTCAAAAACTTTAGATAGGCAGGAAATTAAAGCAATAGGACGGTAGTTTGAGGGATTAGAACGGTCACCCTTTTTAGGAATAGGTTGAATGTAGGCAAACTTCCAGCAAGAAGGAAAGGTAGATGTTGACAGACAGAGCTGAAAGAGTTTGACTAGGCAAGGTGCAAGCACGGAGGCACAGTTTCGGAGAACAATAGGAGGGACCCCATCAGGTCCATAAGCCTTCCGAGGGTTTAGGCCAGCGAGGGCATGGAAAACATCATTACGAAGAATTTTAATACATGGCATGAAGTAGTCAGAGGGTGGAGGAGAGGGAGGAACAAGCCCAGAATCGTCCAAGGTAGAGTTTTTAGCAAAGGTTTGAACGAAGAGTTCAGCTTTAGAAACAGATGTGATAGCAATGGTGCCATCTGGTTGAAATAAAGGAGGGAAAGAA
Source organism: Scylla paramamosain (assembly GCF_035594125.1). Classification (NCBI taxonomy): domain Eukaryota; kingdom Metazoa; phylum Arthropoda; class Malacostraca; order Decapoda; family Portunidae; genus Scylla; species Scylla paramamosain. The sequence continues at coordinate 81,869 of NW_026973796.1, read as the reverse complement.
GAAGAAGCAAAGTTATTGGAGATATTTTTGGCTAGATGCCAGAAGTGTTTATTCATGTCGGGTCGGCAGGTGAGCTTTGACAGGAAGAAAAAGCCAATTTTGTGTTTCTAGTCTCCTCTCATATGACATTACGTAGGCGATATCAACTGCGCTGAAGAGATATTGGGTTCGCTAAAGCTGACCTGCGTGGCCCACTGGAGGTCTGATGAGACTTAGTGCAGGGAAATTACATGTTTGTTTTGGAAGGTGAAGCTGAAATCTGAATGTTGTTATTTCGATTCCCTGGAAGGTGAATGCATCAACAATACTGAAACTTTTTTTTAGGATTCCCTTCCAAACAGAATTCCGATTTCTTCATAAATGTCATAACTGAATTAATGAAATTCTCAGACACTAACATTTCACAATTTCAAAGTGGGCATATTAACTTCTCTGACACTTCAATTGTTTTTTTCCTCACAAATGCTAAACCAACTATGCTTCCATACTCACAATCTCACATAAAGCGAGGCTGAGGGGTAATGCTCTGCTTAGCTGCATTGATTATTCCCGTGTGTTCGTAACAGTTGCCTGAAAAAATTGTCCCGTCCTCTGTTGTCTGGCTGGTGTCCCCGCTGACTTCCAAATTTGACGACTCGTTCCGGTGTTCGCTCTTCATGAATGGCATTTGTTTCCTGCTTCTGTCAGTGTACGAGTGATGAGTGTCAAGCGGCATCACCAAACACTGCAATAGCAATACATTTTGTCTCTGAATACGTCAATAGCCAATCACGTTTTTCCTTCAAACGCTCCAATAGCAATACCGACACAACTCAGTGACGTATTAGCAGAACACGAATAACAAATATGATTCTCTCCATCTGGACTGAGGCGGTGAGTCCTGCGTGCGTAAACAAAGGGCAGGCGAAGGGATGGGGTGGAGGGCGATATGAACGACCAAGAGGGAAAGGGAAAGACGTGGCCATTACGACGAAAAATTTCAAGACACTTATCCTCCAGTTCTGGATAACCATTCTGGCTTTCTCTCTGGGGACTGGCATTGTCGGTGAATCTTTTCCCTTTCTTCCTTTTTTGATACTCTAAGCCAGTGCTCCTCTTACATAAAATTAAAAAAAATATAAAATATCGATAATAAAGGAGAGGAGAAGGACGAGGACGAGGACGAAAACCGAGGACTAAAATGACAACAACGACGACGATAGCAAGACGGCGAACGGAAATCAGCAGTGAACCCACGCCGCCCACAGCCTGGCCATCAAACCACGCCACAACAATACGGCCAAAAAAGGCTCATTACACTCCCAGGAACGTAAACACGGACACTAAAAGGAAGGGAGCGTGGAGGGGAAAGAGAGAGAGAGAGAGAGAGAGAGAGAGAGAGAGAGAGAGAGAGAGAGAGAGAGAGAGAGAATATATGTATTGAAGCGTATATTAAAGCTTTACAAAAGTTCACAAACGCCTGGAGAGGAATTCAGTGGAGACTCTCTCTCTCTCTCTCTCTCTCTCTCTCTCTCTCTCTCTCTCTCTCTCTCTCTCTCTCTCTCTCTCTTATTTCATTTTATTTATCATTTTATAAACGTCACGTAGGTGTCTACACAATCATGTGTGTGTGTGTGTGTGTGTGTGTGTGTGTGTGTGTTTATGAAGCATACACGATGCACTTAAATAACACAACAACAAAAATAAAGGAAAAACAATAAACGAGCAAACTTAAACTTTACCCCATTAAGACAAATTGAATAAATAAAAAAAGTTAAAAAGAAAAGTCAAACAGAAAACGGATATCTAAAACTAAGTATTAATAGAAAAAAAGAAATAAATAAAAATAAAAGACAAAAAAAGTGCCATCTCTGAGAAAGGAAGAGGAACAAGGAGCAGCAAGAGTCTGTACAGTACAACAAGTTCCAGTGGTATCGCCGGTGAGCAAGACTAACGAGCGAACTGCGACCATTTGAGAGAGAAAAGCGCCTGAAGGAGCCCAGCGAAATTTGCTCCCTTGCTTCGTAGGAGCGGCAGCGCTGGGCGGGGTAGAAGGCGGTTGTGGTGATTCGCGTTATTGAGACGTAGAGGAAGCAGGAAAAGAAGGACAGTCCGTCACGAGGGGCGAAGAGCGTGGGGAAAGGCGACTGTTAAAGGAGAATATGTTATGTACGTAATTAAAACATTTCTTACTAGTAACAACGGTGATTCCTGTTAATGACCACTAACGTTGCTGTTTGAAAAATGCCTGATCTATTCATCTGCAACACAATAATTAGCACTAATGAAACAATTCCGTGTAAACCATAGCTTTATTCTGCTGGAGACGTACTACCTTGAGAAAACTAACAGCTTATGACCGATTCATCTATAACATTATACTTATCACAAACCAAAGCATGTGAAACCAGCGACTTCTCTTTTGCACAGGACATAACAACGTGACGGAAGCAACAGCAGGTATTGTGAAAGAAATGTGCTATAAATACTTCCATTACACGGTGAACGACTTTCCTGCCTCACTCACGGCAACTGCTTTCACCTGTGATTCAATGAGTATTAATTCCATAGGTTACTGAACTCCTTACACAAGTTATCCCTATCACTGCGAGTTATCTACCAAAGAGGAAGTTCCAGCGACATGAAATAACATAAGTGGCCACCAATCTCCCCTACTCAGGTCTTCACGCTGTCTGCCGAGACGAACTGAGGGCTGCGAGCCTCTGTGTAAGACTTGCAAGTGTCACCAGTAAAGAAGAGGCAGGCAAGAAGCAATACAATAATATGTATGAGATGCGGGCACTTCATCTTCCTCGTAAGGTTCGCCAGCCCGCAAACAACAGGAAACACTGCAGATCCAGATTGTGAGGCAACAGTGAGCGATTGCTCCGATCCGTCTGCGTATGTGGCGGAGTGTGCACTCAAGGGCAAGTATGTATTAGCTATACAAGACCAAACCAACAACACAACCTCGGGAAACACACACACACACACACACACACACACACACACACAAACACGAGAAAGACAAAAGTTCCGACACACACACACACACACAAGGAAAAACAAAACACCCTAAAAAAAACAAAATGATGATCAATATACGAAGATTGAGTCAGTCCGGGAGAGTTACAGTCACAGTTACATGACAAACAACAACTGTGAGACGGCGTCCGACACCTGGGCGGAGGCGGACAGGTGTACCAACCAGCCTAAACAAGGACGCAGCGGGGGAAGGAGAAAGATTGTGGGAAGCAAAGTAAACGACAAGGCGGATTGAACAGGTGGATTCCTAAAGGTGCTCGCCTCGTACTCAGCCTAGACAGACTTAGTGGCGGGACAAGGGACGGTGTGACTAACCTACAACAGTTATTGATGTTGTAGAGAAAATTAACACAGATGGGTTGGAAAGGTAGTATGGAAACTCAGATTTAATATTCTCTTAATATGCTTTCAATTATAGGTCTCTTTAGACTTCAGGAGCACAGACAAAGTTTTCATATGTCTCTTCCTACACACAGAGTGGTCAGTGATATGACAACGAACTCCTCCGCCCACAAATCAAGTTTACTGGTGAGTTATTGAAAATATAGTAAATGCCTGATAAAAAAAAAAAATATCCTGAATATAACAAATTAAGGATCAGCAAGGGAAGAGTACCAAATATGACCAAACAACACCACCAACACCGTAGATACAAAACAGACACCCATTCACCAAAAATAAACAAGATTCTATACAACCATGAATAGCACGGTTAAATAGAAAACGTGTTCACACATTGTACTCGTACATGAAAAACAACCTACGCCAAACACACCATGCACTTGTTTTCGATCACCATCAAAGACGCTGCCGACACGCGTGACGTCACCTTGCCAGACACATCGAAGGGAATGTGACCCAAGATTGGACCAGAGCAGCAAATACACGTGTCATTTCCCTTAAGAGACTCGGGGAAACATGAGCCTCCAAAAGACCAAGAAGCGAACCAAGAGAGAGAGAGAGAGAGAGAGAGAGAGGAGAGAGAGAGAGAGAGAGAGAGAGAGAGAGAGAGGAGAGAGAGAGAGAGAGAGAGAGAGAGAGAGAGAGGGAGGAGAGAGAGAGAGAGAGAGAGAGAGAGAGGAGGAGGAGAGAGAGAGAGGAGAGAGAGAGAGAGAGAGAGAGAGAGAGAGAGAGAGAGAGAGAGGGAGAGGAGAGAGAGAGAGAGAGAGAGAGAGCGAGAGAGAGAGAGAGAGAGAGAGGAGAAGAGAGAGAGAGAGAGAGAGAGAGAGAGAGAGAGAGAGAGAGAGAGAGAGAGAGAGAGAGAGAGAGAGAGAGAGAGGAGAGAGAGAGAGAGAAACTTTAAGGAAAAAATGAACAGGAAAGTAACTGAAAAAACACCAACTTA
>NW_026973796.1:67500-72500 GCF_035594125.1 Scylla paramamosain | reverse complement strand
GGTAGATGAGTGGAACGGACTTAGTAATCATGTAGTTAGTGCTAGGACACTAGAGAGCTTTAAGAGAAGATTAGACAAGTTTATGGATGGGGATAAACAGATGGAAATAGGTAGGTATATTTCATACAGGGACTGCCACGTGTAGGCCTGGTCGCTTCTTGCAGCTTCCCTTATTTCTTATGTTCTTATGTTCTTATGAGAGAGAGAGAGAGAGAGAGAGAGAGAGAGAGAGAGAGAGAGAGAGAGGAGAGAGAGAGAGAGAGAGAGAGAAGAGAGAGAGAGAGAGGAGAGGAGAGAGAGAGAGAGAGAGAGAGAGAGAGAGAGTCTGACACGCCTCCGCACGGGGGATGCTCCGAGGATCAGTAATTCCCATGTGGTCTAGTGGCTAGGATACCTGGTTTTCATCCAGGAGGCCCGGGTTCGATTCCCGGCATGGGAAAGCAAAGATTTAAGGTCGATTCACACACATCAGTGACGTATCAGTGCCGTATCCGCTCAGTGCTTCAGTGTCAGTGAAAAAAAATATCGTTACTTTGAATTTGACTGACGCGTTCACACACGTCCGGCGCAGTACCGTGTTTTGACTCTCAGTGACCGTTACGTCTCCGTTCCGTGAAACTGAATATCGTCGCCACCGATATTTTCAGATTTTCACGGACGCCGGAAGCTATGGATGACGAACTACTCATTGAACTGGTGCGGAACCATCCAGTTCTGTATGATCTCTCACAACCAAAATATATGGATTCCAACTTTAAACAAGATATATGGAATAAAATAGGAGAAGAAATGAAAGTAGATGGTAAGTACTCTTTTTAATATTGTGTACAGTAGTCTAACACATCACACCACACCACCACATCTCACCTCATATCAAACTACAACAACTCACATCACACCACACCACACCACACCACACCACAGCAGACCACACCTCATACCACACCACAACACCTCACATCACATTTTTCTTTTTCATTTATGTATTTGATATATTCTTAATTTTGTAGTCACACTACATGGCAGGTTTACTTTTGCTAGGTACCTAGACTTCTTATATGCAGTCATCAAAACTACCATGGCACAGATCCAGGCCTCTGAATTAAAGTAATCTTTGTACAGCTCCCTTACAGCTAACGCATCTCTTGTTGCATTTCCACCCTGCAGAGGCAGATTTTCAGTCTTGCTTCTGCTGTTTTAGGCACTGTTGCATTTACCACATGCGGGCGTGTTTCTACATCATATTTTCTAATGAAATTATGCAGAACACAGATTGCAAGTATCATGTGATCAACATTTCTGGTTTTGCTTGAATTCTTCTGTTACATATTCTAAATTTTTGAGACAAAATGCCAAACGTATTTTCACAACTCTTCTGGCACGAGACAGTCTGTAATTAAAGACACGCTTAGAATTATCCAAATCTTGTCCAGGATATGGTCGCATCAAATAAGTTTTTAGAGGGAATGCTTCATCACCAACCATTACATACGGAGCCTTAGTACTATTTGTGCCTGGCAATGTAGCATTCCCTGGTACTGATAATGTGCCTTGCTGTAGTGTTTTGCCTAGACCAGAATTTGCAAAAATTCCACCCATCACTGCTCTTTCCATATGCACCAACATCAATTGTGATGAAATTGTAATGTGCATCAACAAGCGCCAACAAAACAACTGAAATGTCTTCTTATAGTTAAAGTACAAAGAACCACTATTTGGGGGAGCCTGAATGGTAAAATGTTTCCCGTCCAAAGCTCCCAAGCAGTTAGGAAAATTCCAAAGTGTTGAAAAGTCACTAGCAATGGATTTCCACATCTCTGTTGAAGGTTTTGGTAGTACTTCGCTCATGAGATTTTCTGTTATTATCCTGCAAGTGTCCATAACAATTTTGTACACTGTGCTATGCCCCAAGCGGTAGCTGAACGAAATTGTCCTTAAGGAATCCCCTGTAGCTAGGTACCTGAAACAAGGAAATTTAACTTATATCAAAACTTTTGTTGTTTCAGGTTCAGCATGTAAAAGCAGATGGAACATATAAGGGACAATTACAGAAAATCTATGAAGAAGACTTCAACTAAGAGTGGGCAAAGTGCAAAGAAAATTAAACTGTACAAATTTTCTGAGCAATTAAGCTTTTTAAAGTTATACATGCACGAGAGGGAAACAAAGGGAAACATCGCAAGTGAGGAACATGAAGGAAACAATCACGACGATGTTGTAGAAAACCAGGAGGACGAAGAAGAGAACATCCAGACAGATGCAGGGAACCACAGTATTGGACGGAGGCCTGCATGAAGATTTGCAGACACAACCATTGCCCTCACCAAAGCCTACTCTTGAAGCTAAAGTTAAGTCATTAGCAGGAAATCAAAGAAGAGAGTGGCACCTCAACAAACAGCTTCTGCAAAATTAATGGAGTATTTGATAAGTAAACAAGAAAATCAAACCGCTTCCACCCACCACACCCTGTTGACGCATTTCTAGCAGGCATTGCTCCAACTCTCAAGACTTTGACCCCTTATTATTTGAATGTAGCAAAATCTGAAATATTTGCTACAGTACAGAAATATGAAATGCAAATGCTTATCAATCAACATCATTTGAAAGACTACCTGAGCCTTCAGCTTCTACATCATCAACTTCGACTCCACATCCCTCACCTCAGCCAGTGCAGGAACATACAACAGTAACATATGGAGATCAGCAACAGAAGTTATCTACTTATACATCAGTTCCAAACAGCGCCAATCCTTTGCAAAACTACTTTTCAACTTTCAGGATTCTTAACTCTTCAATAGGCTATACAAACTTAAAACATTAGCGTTATCACTAACGTCAAGAAACACACATAAGTAATGATGAATTTTGAGAGTGAGAAACAAATTAATGTACGTACTGTCACTTAGCATGAAAATAAACTTTTAAAAGTTTAAAGAGTCTATGAAATCTCCAGCACGGATTTAGATAGATAAGTGCAGTAAATGACCAACTACAAAGACGGAGTATTATTTTACCTTAAACAAACTGCTAATCGTTCCTCTGGTTTAATGGCCTTTCTCCAGTGGGTGTCTTGTTTCTTCAGTTGAGTTTTCATTTTATTGAACAATATCCAGAAGCAGTTTTTGGACATTCTAAAGTACTGAAAAAATTTGGTTTCATCATCTGTTAATTCTTGAACAGAGTCGCAAACTCTCCTTCAGTTTCTCTTTTCTGCCACGCTTCATGTACCCACTTTCTTTTCTTCACTTTTTGTTCTGCCTCTTCCTCTTCATCAAGAATTATGGCAATCATTGCCAACTCCACGTCCGAAAACTTTGCCATCCTGGAAAACACTGATTTCACGGTGTACGGCAGCACCACGGATGTGTGTGAATAGACGTCACGGAAACAACACGGTATCACTGACACTGAACGGACACGGCACTGATACGTCACTGATGTGTGTGAATCGACCTTTAGGGTTATAACAAGGGGGGAACATAAGTAAAATTCTTAGGATCAGCAACCAGGACAGAACAAGAAATAACGGGTTCAAGCTTGAGAAATTTAGGTTTAGGAAAGAGATAGGAAGAAATTGGTTCTCAAATAGAGTGGTAGATGAGAGGAACGGACTCGGTAATCATGTTGTTAGTGCTAAGACATTAAGGAGCTTTAAGAGAAGATTAGACGGGTTTATGGATGGGGATGATAAGTGGAAATAGGTAGGTATATTTCATACTGGGACTGCCACGTGTAAGCCTGGTCGCTTCTTGCAGCTTCCCTTATTTCTTATGTTTTTATGTAAACCCCAAACACCATCAAACACCTCTCTCTCTCTCTCTCTCTCTCTCTCTCTCTCTCTCTCTCTCTCTCTCTCTCCTCTCTCTCTCTCTCTCGTTTCAGGTCCACTGCCACAAATCACCTTAACACAAGTGGGCCAAACTCTCAGCGGCGCCCATCCATTCAGTGCCAGTGTCCGCGAGTGATGGATGGCTGGAAGGTTCCTGACTACACTCACCAAACCCTAACCAAACTCCAAAACACACACAAACCTTCCGTCACCCTCGCCTAACCCTTTGTCCTGAAACATCTTAAACCATCCACAAAATTTTTATCATCGAATCTCAAACCAAAAAATGTCCACTAATTTGCCTCGCCAAATTGCAAACGGTCCAAGAACTTTCCTTTATCAACGTCAAGGCCTTCCTTCACTCAGACCCTCGTCCCAAACCATCCATTAGCTTCCCCTCGTCAAATTCTAAACTATCCCCAAACCTATCATAATAAAAAACCTGATCAGACAAAAATCTTCCGGCTCCAACCATTAAGCCATCCACGAACCTTCCCTGTAAACCCAAAGCATCCATAAACCCTCCTAGTCAATCTCAAACCATCCAAAAATCTTCATTCACCAAAATTGAAACCATACATACAAATCTACAATACTAATGCAAAACACAACTATTACCGCACACTTTCCTCTCACCTCAATGCAATTACCCGCAGTACCACCACTGGCCTGATATAAACACAAATTTTCACCTATTAAACTCGACAAAAATCATACTTTCACCTACAACATTAATATAAAAAACAGCTAATACTCCCACTTTTCCTGTCACTTCAGTGCAATTACCCGCAGTTCCACTAATAACCTCAAAACAGACTTACCACTTCAGCAAAAACCAAACCCGGCGGGACAAACAAAAATAAATTAAGTGCGCATCCCTGAAACAATCACTCGTAAAACCCCACAAGCCTGCAAAGTGGATTAAAAAAAAAAAAAAAAAAAACCTGCCGGGAGTTTTGGTCTAGACAACACCGGGAGGCGGCGGGAAGCACAAGGGCCGGGAGGAGAGGACGAGACGAGGAAACACTACAGGATGCCCTCAGTGGTGTGTGTGGTGTGTGTGTGTGTGTGTGCGTGTGTGTGTGTGTGTGTGTGGGTAGAGTGACTGGAAGCATCGATGAGAGTGGGGAGGTCAGGGGACAGTTTGGGACTTGTTGGGTCTTGGTGGTGG
>NW_026973796.1:60000-65000 GCF_035594125.1 Scylla paramamosain | reverse complement strand
TATTAACTACGTAACTGTGTTGACACCAAGCAAATGTAATTAAATTGCATACACCAAGGAGCACCGCAGCTGTTTATGTGACACACCCATTATATCAAACTGCCTCGCGCCCCGCCTATGTAATCCTCAGTTAATGGATTAACACCAACTCTACCTTAAGTGTGTGTGTGTGTGTGTGTGTGTGTGTGTGTGTGTGTGTGTGTGTGTGTGTTTTCTATCTCTTATCACTGGTAAATAGAAAAACTGTTTTCACACTTGTCTGCTTCCTAGTGCTGAATGAATAAAACACACACACACACACACACACACACACACACACACACACACACACACACACACACACACACATTTTTTTGTTTAGTGACCAGCAATGAAACAAGCACAAAAGGTGTGAAGTGTCCTGTCATCCTTTACGCTGCCAGTAGTGTCTTTGACAGCCACACTTTATACCATTCTACAAAGGCTGATGAAAAGCCACGTAAGTCAAGGGGTTCGAACAGTACCAGCTGCCTTTCAACCCATTCTTTCACCCCGTATTCACCCATATTTCCCTCTCTCTCTCTATTGTTCTTCTTTACTTCCCCCACTCTTTTCTTTCCGTTCCGTTCCGAACAGTACCGAATTTCACTGAACATCGATAAAATAAACACTAAAAAACCTGAAGTACTCGGGCCACACTGTTCTTAGCGGCCTGCCAGTGGTGCCTCTCAAACCCACACTTCACACCAACACGTTTCATAAAGACTCAGAAGCTGCGTCACTCAAAAAGCTAGGGCAGTACCTGAATCGCACGACAGGGGAGGGACGCACACCGCTGCCAATACAATACACCTGCCAGTACTCAAAACTGCACCACCTCCCAGCCCTGCAGCTCGAGGAGACCTTACACGCAGGATTACATACACCAGGACTCCGCGAGGGATTGCCAAGGTCTGCCTGCCGCTCTCCTCACTCGTTCCAAGATATAATTCCCTTCCGGCCGCAGATTTCCATGCAGGCTTTCAGTACACGAGTTCCAGGCGACGCGTGGACAGACAGACAAACATGAGCAGCTTGTAGACCCAGTGTTGTTCTGCCTAAACCTACACACCACAAGAAATCGCTGGAATGGAATGGATGTTGTAGATGAGGAACTTAATTACAGTGACTTGTAGAAGGAAATGTTATTCTTTAAGGCTTGCATGTGGAGTTTATTGTTACGACCATCTAACCTAAAATGTAATGCTGGAAGTGACAAACACGACTCTAATAAATCTGTTGGAAGGAAAGGAGCCTCTTTTTGCCATACTTGAGAAATTTCCGTCGTGGTAAATGTATAAAATAAAATATGTACTTAAGAGTAGCTTGCTTACACGCACAAAACAAGTGCCTTGTGGTTCAGTCAGTTAACGCTAGTCTTTTCAATCTGCTCAGTTCAAACTCTGGTCACGTCCACCTCCCTCATCAAAAAAGTAATAAATAAAAATAAAACATATACTTACGTGCCAAAAATGAGCCCTGGAAACAAAACTAACGCTATAAATAAAGAAAACACAAACTTCTTCTCACTTTGCCAGGAATGTGGCTCAGATTTCTATCCACAGGAACTGAAGGAGAAAAGAAAATGTAGAAAAAGTAGAAAAGTAGAATAAATAAATAAATAAATAAAAAAAAAAATATAATATATATATATATATATATATATATATATATATATATATATATATATATATATATATATATATATATATATATATATATATATATATATATATATATATAAACGAGAAAATTGAACTTAAGACTTACTAGTGGACGTAAGAGAAGGAATCACATTAGTAGAAAAAGGGTAAAGATTATGAAGGCTCCTCTTTCCTCACTTTTGTGAACATAATTAAAAGCTCTCCTAAAAACTCAGAACACAAGAAAATATCAGCTTAGTACACACATACCAGATGGAATCATATTACTTAACTAAGGTAGAAAATATGTACTGAAGACTATTAACGTTACATCACAGAACAAATCATATCACCAGAACAAAGTTTAAAGGTAAGGAAGACACAGGCCTCCCCACTCTGAAGAACGTGTTTGAAATTTCTCCCTTGAAGAACTACAAAAACGAGAAAATGTCAGTTTGAGATTATCGAACCTAGGAAACAGGAGGAATCGTAGGAGTAGAACAAAGGACAGAGAAAAATAATCCTGCTTTCTCACTTTCCAAGAACATGTTTGAGATTTATGTTGTAAAGAACTTTCAAAGTGAGAAAAATATTTCGTGGAAAGCACTAAAGTTACGGCAGAAGGAATGGTATCAGTACAACAAAGGTTAGGGATACACACTATGCATCCCTCCTCACTGTTAAGGAACGTGGCTAAGATTATGTGCTGAACAATATAAAAAGTGAAAATAAATATCTATTAAACATTACTATATTTACATAGCACAGGCATTCGTATTAATGGAACAAAAACTGAAGGTAATGAAATGACTCATATTTCCTCACTTTTCAGTAACACTTCCCAACCCACGAAGCAGAATGAATATTAACAGTAGAACAAAGGCTACAAAAAGAAGACTCTGCCCTCAGTTTCCTGCGACCTGCGTGGAGTCCTGCCGTGGAGAGCTTAGAAAACGACGACTGTAAGTGGGAGGGAAATCTTTACTGGATTATATATTTTTTTTATTGTTCTTTTTTTTATTATTATTATCATTTAAAAGTTCGTGCCAAGGACAACAAAAACTACAATGTTCCTTGAAGACTGTGAGTGAGAGGGAAGAGGTTCACTTTATTTTTGTATTCATGCAATGAAATCTCGTGGGGAAAAAAAAAAAAAAACTCTCAAGACGCCAGAGTGTGGGAGTCCATAGGCAAGTCCAACAATTTAATCCAAATGTGAAGCAAAAGGTTTTATTCTCATGAGGTTCTCTGGTCTATTCCAGTTCGTTTCGTCTCCTTATGAAGGGCGTTGGCAAACATTTCTTCCTCTCACTTTCTTAACACTAGGTGGACACTTTATTGGAAGTTACTGGTTTTCCGCACGATAGTATTCATGATCGAAGCGCCCCCGCGGTGCAGTGACCAGCGCCTCACTGCATCAATGATTCTAAGTGAATTATGATGCAGCAACATCCACGTGAAGGTGACGAAAAAGGTTTCCATGATGGAACACGTAACCTTCAGACTACAACACGAACGACGTACCACAGAGCCTACCAGAATGAGAGAGAGAGAGAGAGAGAGAGAGAGAGAGAGAGAGAGAGAGAGAGAGAGAGAGAGAGAGAGAGAGAGAGAGAGAGAAATGAGAAGTTATATAGGTAGATAACAGACATATATAAATGAATGGACGAAATTAGACAAGCAGATGCAGATAGATAGATAGATAGATACATAGATGCAGAGAAAAAAAAAACACATAGATAGATACAGAACAAAACTGAGGAAAATAGAAAAAAAAAATACATTGATGTGTCGGCACAAAGACAAATCACCAGGTAGACAAACAGACAGACAGACAACCAGCTAACATCCGCTAACCTAATCCCACCTCAAGGATAACTGATATGCTTGATATTCACGTTATCCAAATAAGTTAATGAAAATACCTAAAGGCCAATTCTGCTGCTGCTTCCTGGCCTCCTCGTGGACACACACACACATACACACACACACACACACAAGGTAATGACTCGTGCAATTACGTGGCCTGCGGGGGTCGTTACTACTAAAGCTGGGGAGTGGAGAAGCTGGGGGATAGGTGGCATGGTAAGCAAGGAAGAGGAGGCGAGGCTAGAAAGACAGGGTTGTGGAGGTTAGACTGAGAAGGTGAGGCTAGGGAAAGCTGGGAAGGTGAGGCTGGAGAGGCGAAACTAGGAACAGGAAGCTGGAAAGATGGCGCTGGGGAGGTGAGACTAGGGGAGGTAAGGCTGGGGAGGCTGGGTTGGGGTGGGGCTGGTGGGGGTAAAGATAAACCCATGGCAACAAGGCAAGTCACTCTCAATTTAATGAGATGAACAGTGATTCTAGTAACGAGTGTTGATTCACCTCAGCTCTCTCACTCTTGACTCCTCACATGATTCCTCGTGTGGATGAGTTGATGATGAAGTGGAGTGAGTTGATGTGGTGGAGGTGAAGGATGTGCTGATGAGGGAAAGGCAGTTGATGACGGTTATGAAAGTGATGCAGGAACAAACAGCGACAAGGAAGTGGAAGATAATATTGGAGTGGTAGAAGGTGGAACGCCAGAGGATGTGCTGGTGATCAGAAAAGACAACAATGGTTAATGTTTGCGATGATTCCTGATTGCAGACTTTACGGTAAACATTCAAGAAACAAGTGTAATATACCGGGGAACGTTGTGACGGCGGCGGGATGCGTGGTGAGGGAGCAGAGACGCCTAGACAGTAGACGTACCGCACCCTCCTGCCAACACTCAAGTCTATTTTCGTGTCCCTCAGCCTTACAACCTCCCATTTCAAGCACCATTCCTTTAGATTCATCGCACTGGAAACACTTACATCCTAGATAGTCATATGAAATACAAAAAAAACTGACAAATATGCAAAATTAAGAAAATGTTAGTTATTAATGGTCTGACAACTGTGATTCCTCAACCGCTTGCTTCCTACTAGCCTAGCGAGGAACGACACACCAGTTTTACGAGCAGTATATGTCCAAATACACTTATTACCAAGTTAACATACCTGCTGACCACTGTGGACAAGCTTTGGGAGAGTTTTGGTTCACCTAGAGCCCAAATAAGCGTCCAAGAAAACACAGAAGACTCACACGTACACCACAACGAAGCTGACGCCACTGACCACTGACTGACTGGCTCAAGTGAGTCGCGTGGCTTCTCTTCCTTGTCTCGAAGCCACTCGGGACTTCGGCGGCACTGTCAAATATAAAAGAATACGGTAAAATGTACAGAATGCTCTAAAAGTTTCAAAATATGTATGAACAATTAATTTCGGTACAATATTAGTAACAAACTACACTACAACTGCATTTTTTCATAAT
>NW_026973796.1:40000-55000 GCF_035594125.1 Scylla paramamosain | reverse complement strand
CAGTACTCTCAATCATTCATCCCTTTCTATGGTAAAGTCTGGCTATCCCTGCCTGCTTCCTGTAACGAACTTTTCCAAGAGGGAGATTGTATGTGTGTGTGTGTGTGTGTGTGTGTGTGTGTGTATATATATATATATATATATATATATATATATATATATATATATATATATATATATATATATATATATATATATATATATATATATATATATATATATATATAAGAAGAAGAAGAAGAAGAAGAGGAAGAAGAAGAAGAAGAAGAAGCAAAAGCACAATAACTCAGTCCAATTCAAGCACTTCACCAATCAGCGGACGTTTTCCTGGGGTCTCGGGCGCTAGCACCAATCAGCAACCGTCTTCCTGAGTCTGCTTGCCACCTAACTCGAAGCTGATTTTCGGCCGCGACAGACGATCCCAAATACAAAGTTGATATACCTACTGGCAAAAAATCCAGCCTTCAGGTTTACCCACCCCCAGTGATCCATTGGGCACAAGGATTTCAAGAGAAACACTCCACTGATGTGTGAGAACAGCACCGAGATTTGTCCTGAGGAATACACAGACATGGAGTACAAGAGAGCAGAATCCGTGAAGGAAGTAAGAGCCGCGCGAGCCAAAGAGAGGCGTCTGGCCGCACTGCGTCGCCTGAGTGGCAAGAAAACACAGGCACGAGTAAGTACGAGTATACACCACAGACTGTGTTGCCTCAGATGACCGTCTTGCAGGTTTCTTCTTGAGAGAGAGAGTGTTGAGATGGATACACTGCGTGATCGTTGGATTGCTTGATAGATAGACTCACAAATGTATAGGTTGATTGATAGATGAACATATAGATAAATAGAAAGATACACCCAGATTGATGAGTTAAATGATTGGTAGATGGATAGATAGACAGACAGATAAATAGATAGGTAGACTGATAGACCTAGAGATAATTAGATAGATAAGTAGATAAATAGATTAATTGGTTGATTGACTAATAGATAAATAGGTAGAGAGATATATAAATAGATACATAGATAGATAGAAAGATAGATAGATAAGATTAAGATAGAATAAAAATGTAAGAAGATACTGACAGATAGATACACAGACAAATACGTAGAGAGATTTGATATATTGATTGATATATTGATTGATTAATAGAAAGGTAAATAGATAGAGATAGATAGATAGATGGATAAGAAAAACAGATACATAGATAGACAGATACACAAACGGATAGAAAGAAAACCAATAGATAAAGTAATTGATTCGCTGTCTTAATGAATGAATATACGAATAAGTTAATGAAGGAGTAGATTAACAGAGTGACTGACTGGACAGCTGACTGACATATTGAGATAGATGGTTCATCACCACATGCAAGTTTATATGAATACATGTCTCACTCTTTCTTAACATTTCCTGTTGTCTGGCTGCCCTACAGAAAGTAGTGACAGAGGGACGGAACACTGAGTCCTTGAAGGGGCCGGAACAAAATCAGTCCTTCAAATACAGCGCACCTCAGACATGTGACTCTGAGAACGAGGATGAAGAACACATTGAAATTTCTAAGATTGACTGGGTAACGGAGTGGCTGGACAAACATTGCTTCTTTGATGAGCAGGCCTGGGGCGCCGTCATGGCCGGTGTTGAGGCCACGCCAGAGGAGATGGAAAACGAACTCCAGGACAAACCCAACCCTCCTGTCGGTAACTTTAAATTGGATAGTAGCGAATACACTTCACTAGACAACACCTGCCCCAAGAAATTTCTCGCCGCCCTCACGCGCCTTAATCACTTGCAAAAGTCACACGATGATATCCTGGCACAGCTGACCTTCCCCAACAAAATGGTGGTGCAACATGTGACATACATCGTCAAGGCCTTCCTGAGACGCATGTACTTTAGAATGAAGGGCAAGAGCCACAAGAAACAGGAGGCCGTCATGCGCAAGATGCACTACGCCATGCAGGGCATCGTGCATCGCTACTTCAAGCGGGGCATGGATAAGAAAGTCTATTTACACAAAGCAGCGGAGAAGGACGAGTTTGAAAACTGGAGTGATGATGAGGATGACGAGGAAGGTCGAGGCGATGACGACCAGATGGAAGAAGGAAACGTTAATGAAACAAAAGACGAACAATGTGACGAAGTTCAGGAAAACGAAGAGAACCGGTCAAATAATGAAGACGAAATCCAAAAATGTAAAACAGCAATTGAAGAGATAAAGATGGCGAAGAAGTTTGTGAGTAGCGCTGTCACGCTTCACGCACAGGCCCCAGAGACTCTGCTCAACACCATGGAAGCGATTTACAACGGAAAGGTGACGGTGGAGCACGTGCTCAAACACCCCCAAACTCTCACCCACCAGAATGACCGCGTGGAAGGGAGCGTGCCTGGGATGAAGGGACAAGACGGTAACTCAAGCAACGAAGAAGACGACGAGGACGAGTATTACATCCCTGACGACAAGTCACACGCCAGCCTTGAGTTCTCCGACGACGAGAGAATGCACTGCCACCTCTCAGACGTGGAGGATGATGAGTGTGAAACGAATGACGCTTCTTGGGATGAGGAGGACGACAGTGACGCTGAGAGTGAGGCCCGCTTGAGTCCCACTGAGTATCCCTCAGATGGCGAGGAGTCCAGTTCGGTTGAAGACGGCGAGTGCGGTGGTGCCAGTGATGATAATATAACAAAGAAAAGCCAGACATCACCAGAGAAGGAGGTGGACTTCAAGCTGCTTAACAGACTTGCCGGCGAATTCAGTGATGGTAGCGAAGAGGAGGGGCACGAGAAGGCGGCGTGGAGGCGGAGTCAGGATGTGAGCCGCACTCTGTGGATGCAGGAAATGGTCTCTGACTGCCCACTCAAAGACAAGACTTACAGTCAAGAATTCCACTGCTGCCGAGCTCCTTTGTTCCCCAAGGTCAATCTTTCAACACATTCCATTCAAGAGAAGGAAAAAATTCTTGAACAGTTTATGGAAAAGAATGTCAGCAGAAACATTCGCCGCTACGTCATGAAAACAGTTTGCCGAAGGAATTTCGCGATATTCAAAAAGTTGTGGCGGCGTGCCAAGGGCCTCAAGCGGTTCCCAGGCCTGCGCCTGGGCACACAGGGCACTGCAGCGTGGCAGTCTTTCAAGCGGCAGAAGGCCTACCTTAACGACTTCCTCATGACAGAGAAAGAGGCCCTTCTTTACAGTTTGTCGCGGAAGCACAAAGTGTCGTGTGAAGAAATCATCCAAGCACAGGCGACGGTAGAAATGCTCCGTAAGAAACGGCGACTCGCAGTCAAGATTGTCAAGTTCCTGGACCAGCTCCCCATCCGCCGCCTCCAGTACCTGAATGAGCACGTCCTCGCAAAGGCACAGCGGGGAAATGGATGGGAGCCGCAAAGTCACTCAGACATGACTTCCGTGTTGCTGTTTTTACAGACTGTGGCTACAATGCAAGGACATGAGTCGCCCTTTCCCTGCCACGGCCCTGTGTGCGAGAAGCTTCAAGGCTACGTGGAGAGCCTCGTTCACGATATCGACGACGAATATAAGTTCTTTTGTAAGGAAAAGGGAAATCAGGCCCGCCGCGAGGAGGTCAAAGTAAAATTGAATAACATGAGCAGAAACAAGTTGGAAAAGTACTTGTCTGTCGCGAAAGAAACTTATCAGAGCTTGACGCGCAAGTTTCTGCAGCAGAAGCATAAATACCTTAAGAGACGCTTATCGGAGCACGAGCTTAACAGTCTGTTTCCCTTGTGCCCCAAAGATGACATAGGTCTGATGCACCTCCCTAAACACCAGAGGCTGCTACTGCTCACCCAACATAACAACAAACAACTCAAGCTCCGGCGTGATTACATTAACATGGTCAAGGAAAAGGCACGCCACACCAAGACAGTTCTGGCCAAAATGAACAGGTTCTTGTCGCGGAGTTCGGCTCAAGACATAATTTTGAAAGTTTATGACATTCAGACGCAGGAGAGTGAGTGGGCACAGAGGAGCAAGGTGCTGGAAGATGAGGCAATAAGCTACCTGGAGGTGTCGCCGCAGGAGTACAAGGAGTCCACCAAGGACTCCCTCACAGGCCTCACCTGGGACATCTGGAGTGACGATGAGCAGGACAGTGATTCGGACTGGATGGATGAAGGCTCAGAGGAAGGTGAAGGGGAGATGAGGAAGGAAGAGGAGATGGAACGAAAGGCTGACTATACTGAAAACGAACCGCTGACTATACAGAAAATATTCCGTGAGCTGCATGTACAGTATTATCCTACAGGAAATTACATACTTAAAAATCAGCAGGATGTCCAGGAATCCTATCCAACTTCCTTCCCCTTCGAACAAAAACCCTGGGAGACTCCAGTCCACCACGCGATCCTGGATAGATTCGTAACGTATCTTAGCAACAACAAATCCCAGAATGGCAGGCCGTTGAAGATCGACTTTCGGAAAGAAATACGTCGACTCTGGCACTACAAACCTAAAGGGTTCATCAAGACCATTCGATGCTACGAGAACCTCAGCAAAACTTACAACAAGGAGCACAAGAAGACGTTACGAGCATGGACGGTCACGAAGGCTGACGAAGACCACGAGCACCTAAAGCACCATGAATTCAAAGTGTCCTCGGAGTGCGAAGGCGAGACTCAAGCAACACCTACGAAAGAAAAAGAGAAAATAATTTCAATGAAAAGGAAATTCCAGGTAAATGAAGACATTACTCATCAATTTCTAAATGCAGAGTCAAAGAAAATTAAACTGGATCACGATGAACATGAAACAAAGGAAATGGATACTGGAAAAAAAATCAAAAGGAAAATCGAGGAGAATGAACAAATTACGCAAATGAATAAAAAAATCAAGAATGGCGGATATGACAAAACCATTAATACGAAGTGCACCTCAGCAGAAGACGAAGAACAAAAAAAGTCAGTGAAAAGGCGATTTCAAGAAGAATGGGATGTAATGGAACACCCAAAAGACAACCTCAAAGAAGTTCAAAATAAGAAAAAGAGGGTTTGGCGAGAAGAGAGTCACGAATTTTAAAGTGGAAAAATTTTGAAAGCAGTGAGGATGTAGAAGGCTGAAGAGAATAAGCATGTGTAAACTATAAAGACAAAAGTAAAAAAAAGATAAAAGTAAAAAATTTTATTAAAAATATTATTAAGAAATAACAAAAACAAATAAGGATAAGAGAAGAAAGAATGACAATAAACAAGAGAAAATATATGATTTGATGGAAAATAGAGAGATACTAGAAAAAAAAACAATAAGACTAACGCTTTGTTGATTGGAAAGAAATTAATTTTTGAAACAAAATAGGCCTTGGAAAGAAATTAAGAATTTTACAAGAAATAAAAAAAAAACGACTTGATGGAGAAGGAGGAACAAAAGAAAAAGAACTCCATTAGTGGAAAATTAATGATTGCACAAAGCTAGAATTTTGAAATTCCCGATCTTACCTCATCGCCCCCCCCAAAAAAGGAGAAAATTAATGAGAACAGCAACAACAAAATAAGGCATCCTGGAAATAACGACCAAAATCACGAGAATAATAAGAAAAAATAGTTTTGGCTAATTTCAATAAGATTTAAGAAAACAGACTAAAAAAAAAAGGATCGACAGTCAAAAATACTGAAAGCACTAAAACTTATGCCAAAACACTACAACGAAAACAGAAGTCAAGCATTAGTTACTTAAAAAGTTACTTAAAACATTAATAGAAGCCTTCAAGCACTAAAAATGCAGTCAAAACAACAAAAAAAGTTAAAAAAATAGGCAAAACAATAAAAAGACAAAAAAAAAAAAACAAGAGTAAAAACTTAGAAAAAAAACAATTAAAACATTAAAAAGTGGTGAAAATACTGAAAAAAATGTCAAAACACTAAAAAGAAGACAAAAATACTACAAAAAGTGTCAAAACAACTAAAAAAAAAGAAATCAACTCTAAAACAAGAAATCTAAACACTAGAAAAGTAGATAAAACACAAAAAAACACAAAAAGAAACTAAAAACTAAAAACACTACAAAGGAGTCACAAGAGAAAATGTTGTCAAAACACTAAAAAAAAAAATAAATGGAGTAAAACACTAAAAAAGAAAATAAAGAAAATAAAGAAAAATTAGTAAAAAATGAATGAAAATACAAACAAGTCAAAACATTACAGTGAGCCAAAATTGAAAAAAAAATGAAGTGAAAATACAAAAAAAAGAAAAAAAAATATTAACATATTAAAAAAAAATGCATATTAAGAGAAAAGTGTTAAAATAATAAAACAAAAAGACAAAAAATAAACAAAATGAAAAAAAGAAGTTTAAAAACTAAGAAATAAAAAAAAACAGTTAAAACACTACTAAAGCTCAACACACTAAAGTAGGAGCCAAAACAATAAAGAAACCAAAACAATAAAAAAAAAATATCAAAACTCTAAAATTAGAATCAAAACACTAATAAAGGAGTCGCAACACTAAAAATTAAACTAGAATAGAAAAAAAAAACATGGAGTCAAAACATAAAAAAAAGAAAAATTGAAGCAAAATAATAAAAAAAAGAAAATGAGTCAAAACATTAAAAAAAATGAAATAGAAGTCAAAACAATAAAAAGACAATAACTAAAAATATTAAGAAAAATAATGAAGATACTAAAAAAGGATAAAAGGCAAAACACAAAAAAGAAAAAAATAAATAAATGGAGTCAAAAACACTACAAAAACATCAAAACACTAAAAGGAAAAAAAAAGTAAAAATAAACTACAAAAATTCAAAACACTGTAAAAGTAGTGAAAACACACACACACACACACACACACACACACACACACACACACACACACACACACACAAAAAAAAAAAAAAATATATAAAATAAATAAATAAATAAATAAATAAATAAAAGTCAAAACAAAGAGGCAGGAGTAAACAAACAAAAAGTTGAAACACTAAAAAAAAGTAAAAAAAAAAAAAAGAAAAAATGGAGTGAAAACATTAAAAAAATCAAAATACTAAAAAAAATATGAAATATACCCAGAATACGAAATGGAGCAAAATAATAAAACAAAAAAATGGAGTTCAATCAGTAAAAGAAACAAAAAGTAAAAACGCTGAAAAATAATAAAAACATTGAAAACATTCAAAACACTAAAATACAAAATGTGGAAAATGTGAAAAAAAAGAAAAATGGAGTCAAAACATAAAAAAAAAAAACGAAGAAATAATGAACACTAAAATAACAGGGAAATGTCAAAACATTCAATGAAAAAAGAATTCACAACATTAAAAAGTAAAAATAAGATGGAATCAAAACTCTAGAAAAAAAAATGGAAATTAAATCAAAATAATGGGGAAAAAAAACAATGAAAGAAGAAAATGGAGTCAAAGCAATAAAAAAAATAGTTCAAAACAATAAAAGAAAATAAGTGAAAACACTAAATTAATAAAAAAATATGGAGCCGTAACACTAAAATGTAAAACAATAAAAATAATAATAATTAGAGTAGAAAAAATAAATAAAAAAAAAATGGAGACAACATGAAGAAACAAAAAAAATAGTCACTAAAATAACATTAAGCCAAACACTAAAATAAATAAATAAATAAATAAATAAATAACCAGTGGAAAAACAACATTACAAGAAAAGAAATTTACAAGTCAAAACAAAAAAAAGTTAAACTTAAAATAAAAGATGATAATGTCAAAAGTATTTATAATAAAATAAAAAGGAGCCAAACACAAATACTAGAAAATGAAAAAAAGTCAAAATACTAAAAAAAAAAAAAAAATACAAATGTAGCCCCCCCCCAAAAAAAAAAAAAAAACATAAATTAAAACACTGAAGAAAGAAGAGTAAAAAAAAAGCTGGAACAGCCACAAGACAAGCCAAAGGAAGACCAAAATAAGAAAAAAACACGAATTGGGAAGTGGAAACCTTTTAAAACAGTATTAATACACAAGGTTCAAGAAAATAAGAATGTGTAAACTATTAAAATAAAAAAAAATAAATAAATAGATAAAAAAGATAAAATATAAAAATCTTAAAAAATCATTATCAACAAATAACAAAAAACAAGTAAGGTTAAGAAAAGAAAACAAAATATAAGAAACAAAGACAAGAGAAAATAGATGACTTCATTTTGAAATGAGAGATATTGTTAAAAAATAATAATAATAATAATAATGACTCTTCATTAAATTGAAACTAATTAAATTTAGAAATAAAACAGTAGGCCTTGAAAACAAGTCAGGAATTTTCTTTCACAAAACCAAAAATTAAAGAAAGAACTTGATAGACGAGGGACAAAAGACAAAGGACTTTAAGCGGGGACAAACCATGACTCCACAAAGCTACAATTTTAAAATGCCCGCACCACCAATAAAAAAAAAAAAAGGAAAAAATTCATGAGAACAACAAAATTAACTCATCATGCCAATAATTACAAAAATCAGAAAAAATTAAAATAAAAAAAAATTGTTCAGCCTAATTTCAATGAAATTTAAGGAAATAACCAGAAAAAAAGATGGATAATGAAAACACTAAAATAAAGTAAAAACAATAAAAAAAAAACATGTGAAAATACTAGAAAGCAAAACAGGACTCAAAACACTACAAAAGGAATTAAAACATTAAAAGAAAGAATCAAAACACTACAAAAAGAAAAAAAAAGGAGAGAAAATAAGTGAAAATACAGCAAGGAGACAAAATACTCAAAACACTAAACAAAAAGTCAAAACAAAGAGGGCTAAAAAACACCAAAAAAGTCAAAACACTTGAAAAGGCTGTCAAATAAAAAAATATATAAATAAATAAAAAGATGAATAGAGGCAAAATACAAAAACGAAGATGAAACAAAGAAGTTAAAACAGTAAAAAGCAGTCATGACACTAACAAACGGAGTGAAAACATTAAAAAAAAAAAAAAAAAAAAATATATATATATATATATATATATATATATATATATATATATATATATATATATATATATATATATATATATATATATATATATATATATATATATATATATATATATATATATATATATATATATATATATATATATATATATAGTCAAAAACAAAAAAAATCAAAACACAAAAAGAAGAAAGACATTTGAAAACATTAAAAGAAGGAAGGAGTTCAAACGATAAAGAAAAAAAACAAAACACTAAAAAGATAAAACGACTCAAGACACTAAAAAACAAAAAAAAGTTAAAACATTAAAAGAAAAAAAAGTGAAAACACGAAACCAACAAAAAAGTTCAAAACACTGAAAGAAAAAAAAATGTAAGGAAAAAGAAAAATGAAAAGAAAGTCAGACTCAATGATAAAGGAAAGTCAAACAATCAATGAAAAAGAAACATAACACAAAAAAGGCTCAAAATACTAAAAAAAAAGTCAAAATAAAAAATACACATTGAAAATAGTAACCAAAACGTAAAAAAAAAAAAAAAAAAAAAAAATCAATATTAATTTGTGTATCCTGGTGTGAACATCACCACACCAAGTGAAATTCACAAGAAAAATGGCACAGTAAAAGAAAAACTGACAAAAAATGTTCACCAATATATATATATATATATATATATATATATATATATATATATATATATATATATATATATATATATATATATATATATATATATATATATATATATATATATATATATATATATATATATATATATATATATATATATATATATATATATATATATATATATATATATATATATACACTGCAGTTAAATGTTAACATAATATATGGAGGATTTTCCTTTCTCTCAAGCAAAGAAGAAAAATGGAGAGAGAGAGAGAGAGAGAGAGAGAGAGAGAGAGAGAGAGAGAGAGAGAGAGAGAGAGAGAGAGAGAGAGAGAGAGAGAGAGAGAGAGTTTCAAGGAATGAAGTAAAAATTACCAAACTTTATTCCCCAAAATAAGAACAAATATTGTATAATGTGCACAATGAAGTATTCATTAAAATATAATGATAATAATGATTGTTGACTATATTGCAATGCCATAATTGCAAGTGTCACTCTTCTCATACACTGCAAATATCATTTATTTATTTATTTATCATTTATTTACTTATTTAAAAAAAACATTTACGTTCTAACTTATTTACGTTTTCTCTAATATAATCACATACATATATATTAACCCTTAAGTGGGAAGAATGTTATCATTCTCCTCATCACAGAACATGGAGAAAAATTAACAAAGATATATGCAGGTATACATCTCTGAACATTCTGCATATACTGTACATAAAAATAGAAGCTTCCAAAAATATTGTCTCCCTTATCACCATACCAAGCAGTCTTTTTACAAAAAAAGAAAAAAAGAAATACGAAGAGATAAAGAAAAACACCCCAACAAACCACACCACACACACACACACACACACACACACACACACACACACACACTCCCATCAAAATGTCGTTGCTCTTCCCGTCAATCAAGATAGCGCGCGGAACTCACTGCCTGCCCGGGAACAATGCGGCCGTGGAAAAATACGTGGATGAGAGATGCCTTAAAAATAATAACCTGAGAAGCTGTGTGTGTGTGTGTGTGTGTGTGTGTGTGTGTGTGTGTGTGTGTGTGTGTGTGTGTGTGTGTGTGTGTCCTACAACAGGGAACAAGGATAACAATGGGGAAGTTTTTATAGAGTTTATTGGTATGTATAGAACGTTTGAGATTTATTAGTTTATTCCGCTGATATCGTCCATTGGTAAAAGATTGTTAGTTTAATATTTGCTTGAATCTTTACACACTCCGATGGTTCAGCTAATTAACTGGCAATGACTTCTGGATCGAGTGCTGTTTGATACGGTTCTCTCTCTCTCTCTCTCTCTCTCTCTCTCTCTCTCTCTCTCTCTCTCTCTCTCTCTCTCTCTCTCTCTCAACTGGCGTGTTTATTTGATTTTCAATCATATTTATGCAAAAGGAACAAGATGTTTTCTTGAGAGTGGCTTTTTCATTACATTTCCTCTGTGTGGGAAGACGCTGCGTTCAAACATCTCAGGGAATACTCGGTGGGGGAAAATATAGCGTACTGAAATGATCACAAGACTGCACGATTCTTCTTTATATTTAATATTTATAAATCTCTAATTGAGATAAACACACGATGTTTTATTTTATTTTTATTTATGCAAGAGGGTAACAAAAATTAGGAAACAAAAAAGGCCGCTAAGGCGAAAGTCCTCAGAGAAAAAAAAAATAAATAAATAAAAGTAAAAACCAGAGGATAAGTAATTTGAACCTCCCTCTAGAAAGAGTTCAAGTCATAGGAAGGCGGAAATACACAAACAGACAGGGAGTTCCAAGGCTTACCAGAATTTTTCAAGCAACGTACACTTTTTCTTTTCTGTCATCATTACAATCTCGGAAGGAGTTCAGAAATAATGTTATTACGATGCACAGGCCTTTCAGATTTCATGTATTTCAGTTTTGGAATGTATACCATAATTATATTAGTTCTTGTTCAGTTCCCAAATCACGCACCTTTATAACACAACACTGCGTTATACAGAAGCTGCATAAAGGATGACGAGTCTATGAAGGCAAGCTGACTGCACAGAATGACTCCTCACTTCAGAGTTTTCATAAAGCAAACGTCTCACTTTCTCATTTGGATTACTGAAAATGGATGACCACTTAAGTTGGTAATATAAATGCTGCGTATAGTTTTTTTTTTTTTTTCGTCTAGTTTTCCCTGACAGACTAGGGAAAACTAGAAAAACAAAAAAAAATAAAAAATAAATAAATAAATAAATGAAAAAAAATGTTGCGTGTAGTAAAATTAGATTATTCCCCCCCCCCCCTCTCTCTCTCTCTCTCTCTCTCTCTCTCTCTCTCTCTCTCTCTCTCTCTCTCTCTCTCTCTCTCTCTCTCTCTCTCTCTCTCCTTCTATCCAAGATTCACCAAATACCTCCTACCTTCAGTTCCAGACACACTCCCGCCCTAAACTCAGGCGGAAAAGTGTGCCATAGATTAAGAGGGAAGCAAGATATGGGACGTAAGGGGGAGCGATATGTATTGCCGGATTATACTCGTATCATAGAGTGGAGGACCAACCATTGTGTGTCTTCATCCGAGGCTACCACAGCTCACTACTCATTTATGTTTTTTCGCTGCCTCTCCCTCCCTTTCTCTCTAATCCCGTCTCTTTCTCTTTCTCTTCTCCTTCATTCTCACCTCTTTCCTTCTTTCTCTTTCTCCTTCATCCTTACTCTTTCTCTCCATCATTCTTCACTTTCTCCTCCATCCTCACCTCTCTCTCTCTCTCTCTCTCTCTCTCTCTCCTCTCTCTCTCTCTCTCTCTCTTCTCTCTCTCTCTCTCTCTCTCTCTCTCTTCTCTCTCATTCCGTTTTCCTTTCTTACTTCATGTTCAGAGCGATGAGCCAGGATGCAAAGACTGCACAGAAAAGTACTTGAGGTAGAAGTTTGAGAGTGGGCAGCCTTGCAGAGAAGACTTGCGAGGATCAGCCACAGACAAGGCACCGGAAAGCTTCAGAAGAGGGAATGCTGCCACTGTATTCCCTTCACTGTCCTCTGGTTACTTTGTCTCAGGACGTCCTGTATTTGATCTCCTTGTCACCCGCAGAACACCAGATACTCTTTTCTCAAACGTCTGCGCGTCAGATCTCGACTAATTTTAATACTTTTAACGAGAGTTATTAGGGTTTTCAATGGCGTCCTCATGTTTCCAGTGATAGTTTAACAAGGTTTCTGCATCATCAATATAGATTATAGAGATTGCGCATAAGAATCTGAATCTTGGACTTGAGAGAACGTCACAATGGCAACACAACAGGCAATGACGTCATCAGTGACCTGCTGCCGGGGCGTGCTGGGCACCTGTCGATGGGTTTTGGTGCACAGTTTAGTCTTACGCTTCTCGATGCACATCAACATAATCAACATCTATATAACGTCCACACGGATGGTGATGAGGATAATTAAACACATCGGCTCATATTTGTGACCTCGGTGTGTTTAATAATTCACGCAATTTTAATAGACATTTATATAAACAAGTACATCATTTTTGCTGAGCGATCGGCTCTCGTGGAACAAAGCTCACTATACCTGCGATTTTCCGTTCACTTCTGAAATTATAAGATAATATTCTGAAGTGCCTCGGTGTCTTTTCTCACAGACTTGTAATGAGCAGTGGTGGATTTTTTTTTTTTTCCTAATTTTAGTGAAAGCTTAATAAGAATTCTGCATCATCAATATGATAAAACATTAGAAATCGGGAAATCATGTCTATGGCATTTACAATAGTCCTTATAGAACACAACGCATACAAATACAAGAATTCGTGACATCAGACTTACAATTTTCAATTTTTTCATTTTTTTTTTATTTTATATATACACACATCATTATTATCTTGTTTTTTTTTATTTTACTTTTAGTCTTAAGTCGAATTTTTCTTTCCCCTTTATGAAGTTTTTATTTATTTTTATTAATGTAGACCGTGATATTTGTTATTAGTATGGGTAAGCAGTGAGTGTAACACTCCTCTACTTGTACTCACGACTGACAACAACACGTCAAAAGAGTTCACACTCACTGGATCGCGGCTTGTAAATATGTAGGAGAATGATTGACCTTATAATGAAGTGACTCAGTGTCCCAATCAGTGGTGCAGCAACATCTAACGTCAGTCACGTCATTCCCACCACGGATGCTATAAATTACTTCCACGCTGATTAACTCTCAGGCTGCTGTGGCTTTTCCTCAACCTTAATACAGTTTTGTAGCGCAGGCTTCAAGTGTAATTACTGAACATGAGTAAAAAAAAAAGTGGGCCCAAGGAGTTTAAACTTTTCAGCGCTTATAGTTTCAGTTTTTAGACCAATAACATGAGATTACTGGATTAAAGAAATTAGCTAATTAAAGTGGTCTTTTTTTCGATTTTTCTATTCCTGATACTTCATGATTACGGCATTGAGCGTTTGTCTCTTTTTTTTTTTTTTTTTTTTTTTTTTTATGTAGGAAGAACACTGGCCAAGGGCAACAAAAATCTAATAAAAAAAAATGCCCACTGAAATGCCAGTCCCATAAAAGGGTCAAAGCAGTGGTCAAAAATTGGTGGATAAGTGTCTTGAAACCTCCCTCTTGAAGGAATTCAAGTCATAGGAAGGTGGAAATACAGAAGCAGGCAGGGAGTTCCAGAGTTTACCAGAGAAAGGGATGAATGATTGAGAATACTGGTTAACTCTTGCGTTAGAGAGGTGGACAGAATAGGGGTGAGAGAAAGAAGAAAGTCTTGTGCAGCGAGGCCGCGGAAGGAGGGGAGGCATGCAGTTAGCAAGATCAGAAGAGCAGTTAGCATGAAAATAGCGGTAAAAGACAGCTAGATATGCAACATTGCGGCGGTGAGAGAGAGGCTGAAGACAGTCAGTTAGAGGAGAGGAGTTGATGAGACGAAAAGCTTTTGATTCCACCCTGTCTAGAAGAGCAGTATGAGTGGAACCCTCCCAGACATGTGAAGCATACTCCATACATGGACGGATAAGGCCCTTGTACAGAGTTAGCAGCTAGGGGGGTGAGAAAAACTGGCGGAGACGTCTCAGAACACCTAACTTCATAGAAGCTGTCTTAGCTAGAGATGAGATGTGAAGTTTCCAGTTTAGATTATAAGTAAAGGACAGACCGAGGATGTTCAGTGTAGAAGAGGGGGACAGTTGAGTGTCATTGAAGAAGAGGGGATAGTTGTCTGGAAGGTTGTGTCGAGTTGATAGATGGAGGAATTGAGTTTTTGAGGCATTGAACAATACCAAGTTTGCTCTGCCCCAATCAGAAATTTGGCTACCTCTGTTAGGTAGCCTTTCTTTTTACCCATTTTGTTTGGCCTTGGTCGTTGTCTCTAATAAAAACACTCATTACCTATTGGTCAGAATGGTCAACAGAAATACGTGGAACAACGTAAGACCAGACTCACTTCGCACTGCCCCTTAAGTTATTGGAATACCTATGCAGGAATACA
>NW_026973796.1:27500-32500 GCF_035594125.1 Scylla paramamosain | reverse complement strand
GTCCACCTCTCTAATGCAAGAGGTGGATGCATTATTCTCAATCATTCATCCCTTTATCTGGTAAACTCTGGAACTTCCTGCCTGCTTCTATATTTCCACCTTCCTATGACTTGAATTCCTTCAAGAGGGAGGTTTCAACACACTTATTCTTCAATTTTTGATTACCGCTGTGGACCTTTTTCTGGGACTGGCATTTCAGAGGGCTTTTTTTAATTTTTTTTGGATTTTTGTTGTCCTTGACCAGTGTCCCTCCTACATAAAAGAAAAAAAAAAGGATCAATCAGTGTTGGTAGCAGAGAGTGTTGGGAAGATGATATATTTGACGGAATCCTAATCAGAGCAAAATTGTCTTTAAAGTCATAGTGATTACTGATATTGTCTAGTAGTGAATATGTAAATGATCAAGTTAGCAAGAAAGCTTAACAACAGTCAAAACAGAAGATAGATTTGACTGTTGGGAGCAAAAGACTGTTGGAATGACTTTACGTTTGATGAAATCGTAATCAGCAATGGTTAACAATATTGGCATTGCCTTTTCCTGGGGGTCCCATCTGGCAGCAAAGAGTGTCGGGGAGTTACAGCTGAAGTATCGATACATCTCTAATTAGTGTGATGAGCGGCGCATTGTTTTATAATACAGGATACGAATCTGTGTTCATGGATTCCTTCATCGATGGTTTGCATATTTATTTATTCTCTCTCTCTCTCTCTCTCTCTCTCTCTCTCTCTCTCTCTCTCTCTCTCTCTCTCTCTCTCTCATTTGTCTATCGATGAATCCATCTGCCCACCCATCTATCGATTTATCCATCTATCCATGCATCAATATATTCCCTCCATCTATTCTTCCGTCTGTCAACTTATCCATCTATCAGTCTACCTTTCTATCTAGTTATCAGTCCATCCATCCATCCATCCATCCATCCATCTGTACACGCCTGCAAACATATACACACGAGAAATAAATACGCAAACAACAGCAAAACATCAAGAGTACGAATCCCACACGAAAAACATACGAACTTCCCGCTAATAATTATCCATCCATCCATTTACACAGACACGCAAACATACACACACGAAAAACAAACTCGTAAACAAGAGCAAAACATGAAGAGTACAAATGCCCCAAGAAAGACACACATCGAGAGAAAA
Organism: Scylla paramamosain; assembly: GCF_035594125.1. Lineage (NCBI taxonomy): Eukaryota > Metazoa > Arthropoda > Malacostraca > Decapoda > Portunidae > Scylla > Scylla paramamosain. The sequence continues at coordinate 31,348 of NW_026973796.1, read as the reverse complement.
AGAACAGCATCAAACTGGCCAGAATAATTACCACTACTCATCGTAAGCCTGGTGATGCGACCCGCGAGTCATGCCATCACTCAGCTTGGCCTCCCGCTGAGAGCAGACGAAGAGGCGCCCCACCACACCACGCCCTACCTCACCTCGCCCTGCACCTCCCCAGCCCGCTTCCTCTCTTCGGCAACAGACCAGCAAATTGTTTCACACGACGTAAAGGAAGTGAGCGAGAGGGAGGGAAAAAAGGGACGAAAAAGGGAAAAATCTGTTCTCTTCCAAGCTTTGTGTGATGAATTAAACTTTTGGTGGGACGGTGCCTTGGGGGAAAGGACTGGGGGATGGAAAAGGGTGAAACAGAGGACGGGAGAAGGAAAAAGCAAGGAAGAGGGAGGGAGAGGAAACGTGGCGTATTGTCACTGCGGGGAAAAGTTATCTTTATTTTAATTAGTGACAGTCACGTAAAGTTGCAGAGGAACATACCACCTAGTAAGGTCAAAAGTGAAGTTACAAGAATCAGTAGACCTACACGTGACACTCCCTCTATAATAACACACTTGCCTAATGCCTATGTTCACCTACACACCCTGCCCTTAGATACCACTAATCGTCTACTTGCGACATGACTGAACGTAAACAAAGCGAGGGAGAAGAATTTAAGAGCCAGTACGTTTACACGAGACCCTGTATAAAAAAAACACATATACCTATACCAACTATCAACACTATACTCGTATATAAATATCCCCTAATCGTCTCATCCCAACATGACTGAACGAAAAAAAAAAAAAAAGCGCAAAGAAGAATCATTCACGCCGCGGTTGTCGCTACTGGATTCTTACCTGGAGAGTTTCCTTATTAGTAAAAGTTGCTTTGTATTTCGCGGCACAGGGAAAATAAAGCGTGGGAATCATTACAGTAGTGTCGCGAGGTCTGGCAGCACTGGGGGTCACTGATCGGTACACTTGCTGTTTCTGGATCCCACCGATACACGACCACGAGTACATGGGCTGCTTATATATATATATATATATATATATATATATATATATATATATATATATATATATATATATATATATATATATATATATATATATATATATATATATATATATATATATATATATATATATATATATATATATATATATATATAGTATACCTATCTATCCACCCATCTATATTTTAATCTTTATCTCTGTTTACCTATCTATGTCTAACTATCTTCTACCTATCTGTCTACCAATCATCTATCTCTCTATCTTTCCTTGAAAATCAAAACAATAGATGAACAGATTAATAAATAAACCATTAAATAAACAAAAAAGAACAAAATTAAATAAAAAAAAATAGATAAACATATATCACGCGACAAATTTAATTTTTCCTGTGAGTTGTCAGCTTTAGTTCCTGCTGCCAGCTTGTCTCGGTCACTGGTGGCGCTTGTCTATCTGACTCTACTACAGTGTTACACTTTTCACATTACCTGATGTGCACCTCCTTCCCATAAACTTGTTGCCAGTTTGATCTTATTTCCATACTATTATATAGCTTCAGTGAAAGAATATTTACTATTTTTTTTCTATTCATTCGTTTATTTACTCATTTGTTAATTTATTTACCACTCTTTAAACCTTTCAAAATACGCACGGTCATGATAAAGAGTCCGATCTGAACTCTTTCACCGCTGGACAAATATTTCCATATATATACCTACGACTTGTTAGAGACTTATTTATGGGCGAGTCTCTTAAATGATTCCGTGGCTTAGAAAACGTAAAATTAACCCACAATTTTTTTTTTCATTCAATGTTTGGAAAGTTGACAAAGGAAAACCAAAGGAGTGAAAGGGTTAAGCTTAAAATCCACTGCTTCAATACTTACGTCTTTTTTTGGGTATACAGTATTTATGTATGAGGGCAGCCCTCAGGCCACGAGCGTTCGTTAGCTTGCGGTGTGAAGAAAGTGACCTCATTTCTTGTCAACACGAAGTCATGCATCATAATCCAGAATGCATATACATGTACGTATCCTTCCCTTGTTTCTCGCGTCCTTCTTGCATGCCCTTTAAGGCATCGCGGTGGTGGTGCAGGTGAAGTAGTAGTCATAGAGTGGTGTGGTGGTGTGTGGTGGTGACGTAGTGGTAGTGAGATGGTGTGGTGTGGTATGGAGTGGTGGCGTAGTAGTGGTGGTGGTGGTGGAGTGGTGGAAGTGGTGTGGGCAAGGGGATCTCCACACTGAGGCAGGCCACTCTTCGCTCGACACAGCTTCAGGTGTTTCAGAGCAAGACGTGAGTGCACTCAGCAAGCCACCGCCTTATCGCCTCTGTGCACTTCTTCACCTCTTGATCTCGCAAAAATACTGACGCCACCTTTGTGTTGGCTGCAGAGCGCCAGACAGAATACACCCAGGGCCACGCGGCGTAATTCTTGTCTGAGAGTTTATCATATTGCGGTTTTCTTTTTTTAAGTTCATAATGCGAGGAACAAAGCCGAAAAAAAAAACAAACGTAAATTATCATCCTGTCATACTCGGTGCCTCAAATTTCACTGAAAGGTTTCTGCTACAATATATACAAGCATTCAATAGACATGTTTCTCTTTGTTCTTCATTTGTGTTCCTCTGCGAGATCATGGGAGTCACGAGGCTTGTAGTTTGTATATACGTATGTGTACAGATAAAGACTTCCTTCTCCTGTGTGGGTAAAGAGTAATTTTCATCGCGTATTAAGTAAACACGGCAAAAAATGAGTGTTCCCTTTCCTTGCACGCGTGGAGGAAAGTAATCACAACGTGGGGTGTGAGGCGGCGGTCACTGCCGCTGAGTAACGGGATCTGAACGTTCCCTCCCTCACGCTCTGAGTTCACCGGCAACCCTCCTTTAAATTTTAATGATATAAGAAAAATGTTTAACACAGACCACAACGCTCTTTAGCAGAGACATTTCTCGAGCAATTATTCGGGTGTTCAAAGAGGACGCATTGAAGGGAAAAATGCCTTAAGATCTATCAGATGATATTGGAAAAATGTTAGCTAAAGCAAATATTTTGCCAAGAAAGTTAGAGCTATTAATTTGTATACATAAGCAATTATAAGCATACTTTAAATCTACCACATAACACAAGATAATGTCTGACAAAGAGTTTGACGAAGACTCCAACACATACAATAAGAAATTTCTAGTGCAATAAATTTGCACGATTATTATATACATGGTGACATCTGCTGTACTAACACCACAGCGAGAACGTGCACTGAGGCAGAGGGAGGCGTAACAAAGCCGCAGTGACAGACCCAGGCCCGGCCATTGTGGGCAATACTAACTTGATAAGGCAAAGTGGTGGACATGTGCCCCAGGTAATTATACCGGACTCTAACACAAAATAGTGAGCGCTGTACACGGTGAGGTACATACAAGTGAGGCAGATGGGAGGCGCCGGGCGGCCCACGCAAGCCTTTCAGTAAGATTGACACGGTCCATCATCCACCACCATCGCCTGCATGACCCCGCAGAGGAACGCAAAGGAGGAACCAAGAGCAGCATGTACTCGTATAATGAATGCTTGTATAATTGTATTCTTCTAGGAGCCTTTCACTAAAATGAGGCCCTGTGTGTGAGATAAGAAGCTAAAATATGTTTTTGTTCAGCTGTGTCCTTCGCGATATGAACCTGAAAAAAAAAAAAAATGGCGATGCGATGAACTCTCAGACCACGAGACAGGAAAGCCGCCACTGCCTCCAAGACTTCGCAGCGCTGCACTGTCTTGATCAACCCCTTGCTTATCATGTTTTTGTTACTTACGATGCTTTCATGATACAAACAGCACGAGATATACTGAGTTTAATGATACA
>NW_026973796.1:0-22500 GCF_035594125.1 Scylla paramamosain | reverse complement strand
GAAAGACACACACATAAATACAGACAACCAGAAAGACAGAATCAGACATACAGAAAGAGAGGCAGAGTGCATTTTCACACTTGTACACAACCCTTCACCTTTATTATCTACATCTTTTGCCTTTAGATCCGTGCAGCTTATCACAAATACCCTCGTTAGAGCCAGCAAATCTACATGAAATGTATTCTTCCTTAACGTTTCTTCGTGTATTTCCTAATCTTTTTTTTATTTTTTTTACGAGACTGACGTGAATAAAGAAAAGAGAAACACATCAATTTTCAATCCTGATTCAATATCAATTAACGAAGTTATTATTATTATTATTATTAAACCTAACGGAGAAGGCAGAGTGGGACGAGCGCAAGCGCTGTAAGTTGCCAGATGACAACCCCCACCCACCTTGACCGTAGAAAGAAGAAAGGAAAAGCAATTAGCACAATAGTAGGATGAAATCAGAGCAGGAGGAGAAAATAGGTTAAACAATTATAAAGAACGCCTCAACGAACTGAGAATTATTAAAACTCACAAAAAAATTCAACAAAAAAAATCAACAATTCTGACTTATTTAATATATGTCAGACAACACGAGTAAATGTAGTATAACTACTTAAAACTTGATGGTATAAAATCACAGGTATAGTTACATAATTTATCACAGGTATAGCTGCAAAAGCAACCAGAGTTTAATTGACTAGACTCTTCAAGATTTTGTTCGAAGCAGACTTGAATTTTTGCACATCACTCGCAGTGCATGTGCCCTCGTCAAGCATGTTCCAAAGTCTTACAGCACAAGGAACAAAGCTTCGCTGAAACTGACTGGTGTGACACCTAACCTGCTGTAAGCAGCGCGCATGTGAATTTGACGCAAGTCGAGTGTTTCTGGTGGGCACAAATGCATTTGGGATGGAGGCATTCAGCGGGTGAAGCTGGTTGGCATGGATCTTATATAGCATGCAGACACTGCTGACATTGCGTCGGTGACCAAGATCCCAAGCTGCTTCGCCACCACAGAGGAACCTAGCGGAGGAGACAACTCTGTCAATGAGACGGAGGTGGGACACAGCTGTGGAAGACCACACAGGAGCACAATACTCCAGCAGTGGAAGAATAAAACACCGGAAGCAGCTGGCAGAGATAGACTGGTCACCAAAAATCCGGTAAGCCTTCCTCACAACGCCAAGCTTTTGCGAGGCAGAACTGACAAGACGCCTGATGTGCCGTTCAAAAGACAGTTTTGAGTCGAATCTGACACCCAAAATATCAAGCTCATCACATACTGTCAGAGGCGCGCCATCAACAAGCAGAGGGCCGTGAAGGGGATTTAGCGTGCGAGAGCGTGAAATACACAAGCATTTTGATTTTGATGCATTCAGTTTCATGTTCCAGGTGCGACACCAGTCAGATATACGTCTGAGATCCTCATTCAGGGATGTACTAACATCAAGACGTGAATTCGGTGACTCAACAGTAGCAACAAGTGTCACATCATCTGCATATCCGTAAATAGGATTGCTAGTGATTTGTAGTAGATCGGAAGTGTAGACATTGAACAGCAGAGGTCCCAGTACGCTACCCTGGGGAACACCTGAGTGGACGCTGTACCAGTCACTGTAGCAACTATCAACGCACACACGGTGGGTGCGGTGGGTCAAAAATTGAGTCAAGATGGACAGTACCGGGCCACCGACACCAAAAGATTGCAGCTTCCTGAGAAGACCGGCATGGTTGACTCGGTCAAAAGCTGCAGAGAAATCAAGTTGGACTACCCTGGCTTCATGCCCACAGTCAAGAGCTTGCTGAATCTTATGAGAGATAGTGAGTAGCGCATCCGTAGTCCCTAGGTTCTTCCGATAAGCAAACTGATTAGCTGGTATCAAATGAGAGTGTTCAAGGTAACGAGAGAGACGACCAGAAATAACATGTTCAAAGATCTTAGAAAGTAACGGCGTGATAGAGATTGGTCTATAGTTGCTGGCATCAGATGATGGAGAGCCTTTAGGGATCGCTGTGATGTTCGCATTTCTCCAGCACATGGGGAAACTACCGGTCAGGATTAGGCGTCTGAAGACTGCACTCAGTTTGGGAGCAAGAACTGCAGCTGTTTCCTTCAGAAACATAGGAAACATCCCAAGTGGATCCGTGCCGCCATGGGAGTCGAGTGCTAAAAGTAGTCTCATGACTTCCTTAGACCTAAAAGCCAGTTTTGTCAAGACTGGCATGGCAGGAGGCAACTCGCTGGTGGGGGCTAGAGCTCGACAGAGCTTGGAGTCAAAGTGTTTCATCAGCAGATCAGCTTTGCCTTTTGGACTTGTGATCAGCTGTCCAGTATCAGAAAGCAGAGCAGGGAGAGATGGTCGCAAACCAAAGACAACTGACTTCAGCGTGGACCACCACTTGTGCGGGTCAGATGCAGTGGATAGTTTTTCTTTCGCAGAGGTAAAATATTCGCTCTCAGCAGTCCTGTAGACTGCCGCACAGGAAGCTCTGGCAACAGTGCACGCATCCCAAGTTTCACGTGTCCTTAATGGTGGCCATTCACGAGGAGATTTGATCGCTCAGAACTGACAGATATGGAATGCGGCAGATCAAATCTGTCGCTCTACCCGCCCACTAACGTAGGGACCATAGCTCATGCGTCCGCCGTCCAGTGGTCGGTCAGTGCCAGTGGTGATTGGAGTACTAAATCATGGATCCCGACAAACGTAAAGCATTTGCTGCATTGGTGATATGTGAAGCAATGAAACCAAAAAAACGAAAGAAATCATTTTGGGCAAAAGAATGGTATAAAAACAGAGACACATATTCCCATATAACACTTTTGAAAGAATTGAAGGAAAACAACCCAGATGATTACAAAAACTATTTAAGAATGTCGGACGATGTCTTTCAAGATTTACTTGTCGCCGTTACCCCTTTCATAGAGAAGAAAGACACAGTGATGAGAAAGGCAATAAGTCCCGAACAAAGACTGATAGCAACATTGAGATTCGTAGCTACTGGCAGGTCCTTGGAAGATCTGAAATATTCCACTGCTGTTTCTCCACAATGTCTGGGAGTCATCATACCTGAAACCTGCAGAGCTATATGGCATGCCCTGCGTGACAAATATATGAAGGTATGTACCAATTTATTATATAGAAACAACGTATTTTCCCATAGCTTTATTATAAAATGTAAATAAATAGAAAAATGTGCTAGGTATTCTACTAATGGTAGGTATTTACCATTAGTAAATGTCTGCTAATATATGTAACTAAAGATTTATATTGCTCATTATTCCTGAAACTTGAAACGCAGTATAGCATACAATGCTAGACAAAATAATCTAAGAAGGTATGTACCATTTTCTTACATAGAATCACAGTTATCTCTTCGATAGCTTCATTCTCCAATACTAATACAAACACAAATTACTAGGGTATTACTTAAGTTTCACATATTATGAAATGACGTATTGCTGATGGTGCTGCTGCTAGAACATGTTGGTGAGGGTATTGGTTGTGCACACGAAACGCCGTCACCTTGTGGATTCGCAGGATACACATTGGGGTCAGTGGTTGAATAATAACCAGTTTGATACGTAGGAGCACAATTAGACGAATTAAAGTAAACAGGCTGATACTGAGAAAGTTGATTCATTCGTCCATTAAATATTATTTGCGACATTTGTTGCTTAGCAATAGCACGTTGAATGTCATTCATTGCTCTAAGTTCTGTTGCAACGTTACGACCAAAGGTATCACATTCATCGTCGGGTTTAGTCAGAACTGCCAGAGCTTCTTCTACAAGGTTGCTAGTTGCTTTGCGCTTTGGCGCCCTCCGTACTGGCGGCTTGCATGCTGTGGATGAACGTGTACTGCTGCTCTGCTGTTCGGCTTCATCATCCTGCAAAAGAGAATATATATAAATATATCACTATATCGTTCATTCATCATTTCAACAATGCATGACTCGAAAAATGCTAGTTATCAGGACAAGCAATTAAAGATTTCAATCTATGAACCAATACGACCAAATCTAATATAAAATTATTTGTCTTTTCCCCAGTTTCCTTCAACGCAAGAGGAGTGGCTGGCTGTTGCAGCAGATTTCGAGGGCTACTGGAATTTCCCCAACTGCGGAGGCGCAATTGATGGCAAACATATAAGGATTACTTGTCCTTCAAAAGGCGGGTCATACTACTATAATTACAAAGGCTTCAATAGCCTAATATTAATGGCTATTGTGAACGCTAACTATGAATTTATTATGGTAGATGTTGGAAAGAATGGTAGAATGTCGGATAGTGGCGTTATTCAAACTACAACATTCTATCAGAAACTCCATCAAAAAGAGCTTAATTTGCCTACGACGGACATGACGAAAGAAGGCTTCAATTTCGTCTTTGTAGGGGACGATGCCTTTGCTTTGCATGAGCATTTGTTAAAACCATTCCCTCAGAAAGGCATGACTCCTCAGATGCGTATCTTCAATTATCGGGTATCCAGAGCTAGGCGTGTCGTGGAAAATGCATTCGGCATTTTAGCTAACCGCTTCCGCATTTTTCACACAGCAATTAATATGACGGCTGACAAAATAGAGGACGTCGTTATGGCTTGCTGCGTTTTACACAATTTATTGCGCATGAACAATAAAGCTGCTTATACACCTCCCGTTATGGTTGACCGAGAAGATATTGAGGGTGGAAACATAATACCAGGTGTTTGGAGAGAGGGAAATGCAGCACTTGTTCCTTTGCAAGTCGGCCAAAATCGCAATGTATCATCTGGCGCCAAAGAAAATAGGGATAAGTATGTTGCCTATTTTAACAGCACTGGCGCAGTACCATGGCAGAATAATATGGCATGATATATCTATGTCAATGATCTAAGCTATGTATTGTATTTAGCCTATTGAATATAAGCTTTGAGTTATGGAAATATTTTACATACCTTCTCTTCGACATCAGGCTGCCTAGTCTGAAAATCATCCTCTGGTGGCTGGGTATCTTGCACCGCATCATCAATACTGCAGAGTGATTCACGTGGTTCTTCATGATCACCAGTAAATTCAAGCAATTTGTAGTACCACAGTTTTGGCACGTATATGTCACTCGCACCAGCACCGGATTTTTTCGAACTTTGAACTTTAGCATGTTCTTTTCGGAAAGCATTTCTTAGGTTTGCTATTTTCTTTTTGACAAATTTTACATCACATTCATTATCTATCTTTCGGCACAAATCTACAAGACTCTGGTAGGCTACAACCCGCTTGTCACGATTGAGATAATCGGGGGATTTTACTTGCCACAAGCACGTATGTATTTTATAAAGTTCAATAAATTCTGTTACAAATTCTGTGTTTGTAAACTTAGCATTTCCTAACGAAACCATATTTAGTTTAGTGTAGCCTTAATTACACCACAGAAAACTGGTAAAGAGCACAAGCGATCGTACCCGCTGGCCGCTGGCACACACACTGAGCGATAACGTCTGCGAGGGGTAAGAACACAACAGATCCCGCCCGCTGCCAGACACACACTGAGAGATAAAATCTGCGAGGGGTAAAAACTTCAGACTGGATGGAAGATCAAACCGTACGATCTGATGTGTGAGATTTTATCCTTCGGAGACCACTGACGGGCAGATCTTTCGCATATTTGATCTGCCGCATTCCATATCTGTCAGTTCTGAGCGATCAAATCTCCTCGTGAATGGCCACCTTAAGTGTGACCACCTGCGATAAGCCGCTTGCTTAGTGTCTCTAGCAGTACGACAATCAATGTTGAACCAGGCCTTGTCGTTGGAGCGCAAACAAACTTTCTTTACAGGAACCCTCCGAGAGATAATACGCTTCAGTTCCTCATTCAATGCTGAGACAGGATCAGGGTTGCTCAAGACCGGTCCTAGACGAATACGAGAAACGTCTTCTCTGACAGAGCTCCAATTAACGCGCCCCTTCAAGAAGACCTCTTTGGTGACTGTGTATGCAGGAATATTTTGTCTCAAGTTAAGTTAAATACTAATCGCAGAGTGATCTGATGTGCCAAGAGTTGCCATAGTGGTTACCTTGACTGTCTCTGGTACGTCGGTAAAGACAAGATCAAGGCGATTGCCAGCCAGATGTGTTGGACCCACAACTAACTGAGAACATCCAGAGACATTCGCAAAATCAAGAGCAGCACGACCATGGGAGTCAGTTGGAGAAACTGATTCAAGCCATTCACGGTGATGGGCATTATAATCACCAGCAAAAACAAAGGCTGCCTTTCGGTCCTCATCTTGAATCATTGCCATTGCCATTAACAAGCAGTCAAAGATAGTATCGTCACTGTCAGGGTTTCGGTAAGAGCCAAGGATGTAAAAATTCTGGAGCTGCGCACATACACGAATGACGACAGTTTCATGACAGGTACACTCGTATTTCGTTTTCCGATAAGCTGAGAAGCCTTCGCGAATGTGAACCGACATGCCACGTCTCCTTTTACCACGTCTCCTTACAAACCAATGCACAATTCAAGCACATCTCCATTCAAACAGGTGTCGAAGGAGAAAAACTCACTCACTCACTCACTCACTCATACACCAACCCATCCATCCCGTCCCTCACTCATTCACTCATTCATTAACCCATCCATTCTTTCCCTAACTCACTCACTCACTCACTAACTCACTCGCCAGTCTATCCATCCCTTCCCTCACTCACTCATTCCCTCACTCACTCATTCACTCGCCAGTCCATCCATCCCTTCCCTAACTCACTCACTCACTCACTCATTCACTTGCCAGTCCATCCATCCCTTCCCTCACTCACTCATTCCCTCACTCACTCATTCACTCGCCAGTCCATCCATCCCTTCCCTCACTCACTCATTCCCTCACTCACTCACTCGCCAGTCCATCCATCCCTTCCCTCAATTATTCACTCAGTCACTCACTCGCCAGTCCATCCATCCCTTCCCTAACTCACTCATACACTCACTCACTCATTCACTAATCCATCCATACCTTCCCTCTCCGTTTACATAAAGAAGGCACAACCAACACGTGACTTTATCGCCAAGCTGAGCGCTATCGCCACCTCGCCTCTCACTCGCTCAATGACGGGACAATAAACAAGGGAAAAAGCGTAAAGTGACGGAAATTGCAGAGGAAATTACACTCATAACTCAGGGTTCACGATACTCAGCCCCGCATCAGACACACAGATACTCAGACGCACGCAGAGATAGGGAGGGGATATCACGAATGTGAAAGGAAAGGATAAGCAGGTGCAGCTCACTCGCTCACTCACGCTCTCTCTCTCTCTCTCTCTCTCTCTCTCTCTCTCTCTCTCTCTCTCTCTCTCTCTGGGTAGAAAGAAGAACGTAAGCAGGATCGTGAACCAAAAGTGTACAGTGTTTTTTTTTTTTCTATTATTCTTCTTCTCGAAGCGTTTTCAATAAGCGAATAATTTTGCACACGTGTGAAGGAAACGCTGTTTTATTTTCTCTTAAACAAATTCCAGTTGTTTTACTTGCTTTCCCCAGAGAGAGAGAGAGAGAGAGAGAGAGAGAGAGAGAGAGAGAGAGAGAGAGAGAGAGAGAGAGAGAGACTTATGGAGCTTGGTAGAACGAGAAAGGAGTATAATAAATAAGTCATCAATATAAGCGTAAGTTCAGAGAGTACTGCAACTAGAGAGAGAGAGAGAGAGAGAGAGAGAGAGAGAGAGAGAGAGAGAGAGAGAGAGAGAGAGAGAGTACAGAACTACATAGTTACTAGATCGACGGAAGCAGACTAATGGACCATAAAACACATTGAAAGACCGATAAGTAGCCCCATAAATTGTCACTCCCAGTCTTGCTCGCGCTCTCTCTCTCTCTCTCTCTCTCTCTCTCTCTCTCTCTCTCTCTCTTTCACGATTTCCTCATATAAGTACATCCGTGCGGTGGAACAAACACGCGAAGGAAAAGTGTCTCTGTGTCCCCGGAGTCGTGGTGGTGGAGGGCGAGGTTGTAAGGCGACACCTTAAGAATGCAAGAATCCACAAACCAGCAGTGTTATGAGGCGGCGGCGAGGCACCGCGTGGCATGGACGGCGGCAGTCGAGAGGGAGCACGGAGACATACATCCCTGGCTGCCCTCGTCATTGTGATTTCCTAGTGGGACTGGTGGTGCTGGTGGTGGTGGTGGTTGTAGTAGTACTTGTAGTAGTAGTAGTAGTAGTAGTAGTAGAAGTAGCAAGTAGTAGTAGTAGTAGTAGTAGAAGTAGCAAGTAGTAAAAGTAGCAAGTAGTAAAAGTAGCAAGTAGTAAAAGTAGCAAGTAGTAGTAGTAGTAGTAGTAGTAGTAGTAGTAGTAGTAGTAGTAGTAGTAGTAGTAGTAGTAGTAGTAGTAGCAGTAGTAGTAGTGGTAGTAGTAGTAGCATGAAGTATTAGTAGTAGCAGTAAATAATAGTAGTAGTAGCATCAAGTAGTAGTGTAGGATGACCAATGATAAACCGGGCAGGGCGTCTGAACTTTAATTCCCAAAGCGTTTCAAGCTGCAAGTGCCAGTTGGAATAATTTCCCCAGCAAACCACCTGGTGCTGACATGTGCCTCGTATCGTGAGCAGCTGGCAACGAAACACAACACAAAATATTTCAAGGAACACACTACAAGTGACAGACAGCTATCATGAATCACACAGAATGAAAACAATTGACCCTGAACTTCATCAAAGACATTCACAAAACAAAGTAACTTAGGCGGTACCTCCCGTCACTGGACACCCACATTGCATCCTAAACCTTCCCAGCTTGGAAGGACACCACAGGAACCTGGCGCACCCCGCACAACCCCTGGTAATTCACAATGTGTCGGGTCGCCGGCATTGCACCACCTACTCCCTGCACCGTAGCCACGTCACCACATAAATCCTGCACAGCTATGCACCGTATGGAGGCAATCCACACATTTTCCCAGAACCATACCCACATCTAACAACACACATAATAATCACAGTCAAATAGAGACATTTATAGTGCTTAACATACCTTCAAAGGCCAACACAGGGCCCAGGTGCACCCCACACAACCAACACCACCCTGGTGTTGACAGCCCTGGTCACGTCACCACTGGCCACCCAGAACGCACTTGATAACACCTCACTTCCCTATAATTATATACTAAGCCTCACCTAAGTAATATGCAAAAGGCACACAAAAATAAATATTCATAATATGATCTACAAATATACATACAAAAATGCATAAAACAAGAAAAACATGGCAATACACAGGACCGTCCCGAAACCCGGGCGAATACGAACAACCACGACTCCCGTCAGGTACTCAAGACATCGTGATTCATGACACAATACCCAATTATAAAACAAACGAATTTTCTCCTGAATGGTATATATATATTTTTTTCCTAATAAATTAAAGGCACCCGTACATATTCAAGATTACATCATATTTTGTGTTAACTTCATACGCACTGATCATATCACTCTCTCATATCAAAACATATAATTTTTGTTCTGGTCTGTATTAAAACTCCGTTGTCAGTTTCTGAAGGTGTACATGATCCATACAGCAGACAATTCTTATCATATTCTCACATGCATGTGTGTATATACCATTACGGGGAAATATTAAGAAGAATCGTGCAGCCCTCTCTCCTATTTTTTTTTTTTTTTTTCGGTTCGTGTCCCCTACAGTGAAGGGAAGCTGGTGGGAAGGCGGGGTTTTCGGTTCGTGTCCCCTACAGTGAAGGGAAGCTGGTGGGAAGGCGGGGTTTTCGGGTGTGGAAAGGTAATATAGAGCCAATTATCGCCTCTTACCACTAAAAATAAATAGGGAGCTGCACTACTGTTGCTGTTCATGTTGTTGTGATGGCCGCTGTGTTCTTGCTCTTGCTGCTACCATTCTAACTAAACTTAATTATACCTAATCTAACCTAACTAAACCGGTAAATATGAAATAGAGCAGCACCAGCAGCAGTAGCAGTAGTGCAGCTCCCTGTTTAGTTTTGGTGGTGAGAGGCGGTATTTGGCTCTATTTTAGCTTTTTCCGAAACCCCGCTTTTAGCTTTTAGCTTTTTCCGAAACCCCGCTTTCCCTCCAGCTACCCAACATTGTGAGGGGTGAGAGCACAAAAAAATAGGAAATAGGGCCGCACGACTCTTCTTAATATTTAGCCACATACGTACATGAGATGTCTTGTTGCAGCAATGTTAAAGAAATCGTAGGCACAAATACCTTAGCGGATCCAGTGGAGAACGTATAAGCTTACCCCAGTGAGACACTCCCTGTACAGGAGGGCAGCCAAACAGGAACTGCCGCTGGAAACTTGGAAAACCTCACTTTCATATGAAACAATCCATGAAACCTTGAACGAAGCCCCAAACAGATCGATACGCATATCTTCACTAACGGATTTCACACAACTTTCATCAAAGTAGCATGCAAGTATTTTTTTTTCACACTTAAAATTACATAAATCTCCCTGGAACTGTAGTGTTTTGTCTTCAGCTCATACTGCCTAGTAGCGACTCTGCCCGTCACACTGTCACTGGTGCGACTACAAAGGAGAGAAAATGACAGCTGGTCTCACACTCTCACACACACGCACACACACACGCATATCTGCTTCCTTCTGTGTGTGTGTGTGTGTGTGTGTGTGTAAGAGAGTTTGGCAGCTCTCTCCAAACTGATGGCGCTGCATACATCATGAAGTTGAGATAAAATAGAGGAGAGATGACAGGTATTGGCGGCAGTGCTGAGATGCTGGGAGGAAACACTCTAGCTGACAAACTGTTACTTCATGCACAGACAGTGATAGTGTCTGGCATGGAGGCATACATTCCTCACTCATTTTCTTGTCCTAAACCTTCTAAACCTTGGTTAAACACAGCTTATTCTCGTGCTATACATGATAGAGAGGTGGCCCACAAAAGGTACTTAAGCCTTCCATCACCAGAATCTCATGCACTTTATATTTCTGCCCGGAACCATGCCAAGTATGTTCTCCAACTAGCCAAAAACTCCTTCATTAACAGAAAGTGTCAAATTTTTTTAAGATCTAACTCCCCTCATGACTTCTGGCATCTAGCCAAAATATCTCCAATACTTTCCTTCTTCTTCTTCCCCTCCTCTATTTCAACCAGATGGCACCACTGCTATCACATCTATTTCTAAAGCTGAACTCTTTGCTCAAACCTTTGATAAAAACTCTACCTTGAACGATTCTGGGCTTGTTCCTCCCTCTCCTCCACCCTCTGACTACTTCATGCCACCTATTAAAATTCTTCGCAATGATGTTTTCCATGCCCTCGCTGACCTAAACCCTCGGAAGGCTTATGGACCTGATGGGGTCCCTCCTATTGTTCTCCGAAACTGTGCCTCCGTGCTTGCACCTTGCATAGTCAAACTCTTTCAGCTCTGTCTGTCAACATCTACCTTTCCTTCTTGCTGGAAGTTTGCCTACATTCAACCTGTTCCTAAAAAGGGTGACCGTTCTAATCCCTCAAACTACCGTCCTATTGCTTTAATTTCCTGCCTATGTAAAGTTTTTGAATCTATCATCAACAGGAAGATTCTTAAACATCTATCACTTCACAACCTTCTATCTGATCGCCAGTATGGGTTCCGTCAAGGCCGCTCTACTGGTGATCTTCTGGCTTTCCTTACTGAGTCTTGGTCATCCTCTTTTAGAGATTTTAGTGAAACTTTTGCTGTTGCCTTGGATATATCAAAAGCTTTTGGTAGAGTCTGGCACAAAGCTTTGATTTTCCAAACTACCCTCCTACGGCTTCTATCCTTCTCTCTGTAACTTCATCTCAAGTTTCCTTTCTGACCGTTCTATTGTTACTGTGGTAGACGGTCACTGTTCTTCTCCTAAATCTATTAACAGTGGTGTTCCTCAGGGTTCTGTCCTGTCACCCACTCTCTTCTTATTATTCATTAATGATCTTCTAAACCAAACTTCTTGTCCTATCCACTCCTACGCTGATGATACCACCCTGCACTTTTCCACGTCTTTTCATAGACGTCCAAGCCTTCAGGAGGTAAACATTTCACGCAAGGAAGCCACAGAACGCTTGACTTCTGATCTTTCTAAAATTTCTGATTGGGGCAGAGCAAACTTGGTATTGTTCAATGTCTCAAAAACTCAATTACTCCATCTATCAACTCGACACAATCTTCCGGACAGATATCCCTTCTTCTTCAATGACACTCAACTGTCCCCCTTTTCTACACTGAACATCCTCGGTCTGTCCTTTACTTATAATCTGAATTGGAAACTTCACATATCATCTCTAGCTAAAACAGCCTCTATGAAGTTAGGTGTTCTGAGACGTCTCCGCCAGTTTTTTCTCACCTCCCCAGCTGCTAACTCTGTACAAGGGCCTTATCCGTCCATGTATGGAGTATGCTTCACATGTCTGGGGGGTTCCACTCATACTGCTCTTCTAGACAGGGTGGAATCACCGCCGCAATGTTGCATCTCTAGCTGTCTTCTACTGCTATTTTCATGCTAACTGCTCTTCTGATCTTGCTAACTGCATGCCTCCCCTCCTTCCGCGGCCTCGCTGCACAAGACTTTGTTCTTTCTCTCACTCCTATTTTGTCCACCTCTCTAACGCAAGAGTTAACCAGTATTCTCAATCATTCATCCCTTTCTCTGGTAAACTTTGGAACTCCCTGCCTGCTTCTGTGTTTCCACCTTCCTATGACTTGAATTCCTTCAAGAGGGAGGTTTCAAGACACTTAGGGCCGTAGTTTTAGAAAATTTGAGGGCCCTTACATGAGAAATTCGTAGTTTTAAATACCGATTCCTTTGATGAACCCTTACTTGCCACACTGTAAACCCTTAATATTATTGGAAATGTAAGGGTTAGTGACAAGGGTGTGGTAAGCATGCCTTACATGCTACCCTATAATGAAATAACCGATAAAATCATATAATTATCTTACAGATATAATCAGAAACGAATTAGCAAGTATTTTACAGCCTCTTTCTTGCTATAGTAACCAACAATTTAACCGTGAGGCAATTTTAGTGACTTTTAGAAACAGTAAGGATACGATAAAGAAAAAGCGTCAACAAACCCATACTCTGCTCTGCGGCGTGGTCTTCTCAGCTGACTGGTAAGTACCATCACTTATTAGTTCTTTTAACAGTAAATACAACTTAATATGATTTGTAATGGATACTAAGGAAAAAAAGGAAATAAAGTGGAGATAAAACAACTAATTTCGAGGTACTGATAACTAATTTATGTATCAAATGTGATGCATTTTCATTTCGAGATACTTTTCAATTCCGGGAACTTTATAATATATATATATATATATATATATATATATATATATATATATATATATATATATATATATATATATATATATATATATATATATATATATATATATATATATATATATATATATATATATATATATATATATATATATATATATATATATATATATATATATATATATATATATAAAGCAAACACATACGTGACCACAATTCACTATCTCAAAAGAAATAAATAAATAAAAAGCATCATATTCCACCCAGATAAAAAATAGTCAATGCCTTGGAACCGTATTTATATAACAACTTAACCTAATGTAACTTAAGCGAACGTGAAATAGCTTTATTACCAAGTGAAATCAGCATATCGCCCTCCATATTCTCCAAGAATTTTCAACCTGTCTAATGTTATTTTATGTGGTTTCTTATTGTCTGTCTTTATTCATTATAGATTTAACATGGAGAATGGTCATCAGTGGCTTCAGTTGCGAAATATGCGGAGGATGGAGGAGATGGTCAGAGTGAGGCTGAGAAGAGTGAGGCTAAGAAAAGTCATTCGGGATCGCAGCAATCCATTTGAAGACCTTGCTGAGGAAGAATTCCTCCAACGATTCAGACTGACCAAGGAGTGTGTGCTCTGTTGCAAAACGTCAGAGGACACCTTCCCATTGCTGCAGATGCAAGAGGTAGGTACCAGATGTGGAGTACATGTCATTGGTTTCCTGGTGGATGGGATCACTCTTCCAAGTTTGATATCAATGCAGTAGCTGGTACATATAAAATCCATTATTACTGGCAGAAGAGCCTGTCAAATGATATTCATTATTTTGTCAGGCCATACTTATCATTTACACACTTTTAACAATATACATTATTTAGTAACACTACATGTAATATAGTAGAATATGCATATTCATTTTTTTTTTTTTTCATAAAAAATGGATGGTCCAGGATGCTTCTTTTTCTCTTCTGCGATACAGCATATATTCAAAGAATGTTTTGTGGTATACAGTTCAATAAAGTGCTATGGTGTTTAGTTTTATCTCAAAGCATAATGAACATAGAGAGACAGCTGTATTACATAATTGCCCTTTCATTTCCCATCAGGTTACCCAATACCACAGCATCTGCAACTCCTTATAACACTGAGATGTATGGCCACTGGTGGACACCAACTTACAATCAGTGACTGCTACCAAGTCTCTCAGACAAGTATTAGCAGGTGTATCAGGACAGTGACGCCCATTATTGCTCAGATGGCAAAGGACTATGTGAAGATGCCAACAGGTATGAATGCAATAAGAGTAATGGAAGGGTTTTTGGAGATTGCCAGAATGCCAGGAATTGTTGGTGCTATCGACTGCACAATCCACATTCACATTCTGCGACCAGCTTGTGAGAATCCAGAACTGTACCACAATAGAAAAGGTATCTTCTCCCTTAACTGTCAAGCTGTATGTGGACCAGATTTAACTTTTTTTAATATTGTTGCGAGATGGTGGGGTAGTGCCCATGACAGCAACATTTTTAACAACAGTTTGTTACGGCATGAATTTGAGCAAGGCATGCACAAGGGTAAGTTGTTAGGGGACATGGGTTACCCTTGCCGTAGTTATCTGTTTACTCCACTAATGAATCCCAGCAACCAAAGTGAAACAGCGTATAATAAGGCACACATTAAAACAAGAAATAAAATAGAATGTGCATTTGGTGTCTTAAAAAGATGCTTTAGTTGCTTGGGCAAGCGTCTTTACACGGCTTTAGACACCACAAAAAAACATTATTGTAGCAGCAGTTGTGCTACATATTTTTGCAATTCAGAGTAATGTGCCTCTCCCAAATCATCATCTTGAATCAGACGATGCAGATTCGGATGATTCAAATGCAGATGATCATGGTGTTGACCCAGAAACAGCCATTGCTAACAATAATGCAGCACAACAAGCTGAAAGGGCTAGATATATCAGAACATACTTCTGATAACAGGATGGTTTGATTCTGCCACTCAAATATGGTATCTCCTCCATACTCTTGTATTAACCTCTTTCATTACTCCATCCATGTATCTGGTAAACACCCAAGCGGACAGACATCCTTATCTCACACATGCCACACTACCAAATATTACACCAGGTATTCAAGAGCATTCCCTCTAAACTATATGTGTACATATAACTGATTATAAGTGTTATCCAAAATAGTATTCAAATATGTACGAATCTAAGGTATTTTTGCTATTTCTTTTTTTTTATGTGAACTGTTACTCAGAAAAATGTACTTGTAATTCCCATTTCTTACCTTGATGAGTTTGATTTTACTTTGTATACAATATGACTATAAACACTTTGTTATGAAAATACACTAGTTGCTATACAGTTATGGTAAATGACAACACTAAGTAAAAGATATTTTTCTCAAAAATATAATCACATATTTTATCACCATCGAATAGAGTAATCATATTTTACTGCAACAGAAAAGGAAAAATCAATTATATACTGTAGTTTTAGTGTGTGTGTGTGTGTGTGTGTTGTGTGTGTGTGTGTGTAGTAATAAAACTTCAGTGTTTAACTGTATAGTAATTTATTATCCAATGTAAATAAATATACATATTGAGAAAAAAACAAGATTTTAATGATCTTTACCTCTATTTATAAATCACAGTCATATATCACATGAATATGTCTTATTGAAAAAATGCTTTAATGATCACATCACTAATGAAGCACAGAGATTATCTAAGTGTTTGTACTAAATTGTGGGTGTAAAAAAGGAGACTAGTTATTAATGGCCATTGCCCTTATATAGTAATTATATAATAAATCAGTCCTATATCACATGAGTACATGAATCCATGTAGTATTTCAAAAAAATATAATGATGATACCTCTCAAACAAAGCACTGAGATTACTATATATATATATATATATATATATATATATATATATATATATATATATATATATATATATATATATATATATATATATATATACATATATATATATATATATATAAGTGTTTGTACTAAACTGGGTGAGTAAAGAAACTTTGGATCTTGATCTTACAGCAACACCGCAAAACAAATTTATGCCTGATCATTTCTAGAATTGTCCAAGAAATCTACAAATGCACCTGCATCTGCACGCACATCTTCCAGTGTGTCTCCAACTCTTGAATGTATAGAAGACATAATTTTCATTGCTTGGCATAAACAGTCCCCTTCAATCTTTTTATTTTCTAAGTTTTGTTTATGAATTTGCATCACTATTTCATGTTCTTCCTTTTGAAACTTTGACAACATTTCATAGGACTCTCTGCCAACACTGTCTTCCACTTGCCTTTTCTTTGCTTTAAACTTTTTCCCACTCACTTTTCCTCTCGCACTGGAAGACTGTATTGGTGACAATTCACTTGGAAAGGTAACTGGTACCGATGCCAAAACAGAGGTGGAAGGAAGAGGTGTGCTACAAATTGAAGCTACTGTTGCAAATTGAAGCTACTGTACATCAACAGAGGTTGAAGGAAGTGGTGTACAGTGGTTGGAGGAGCTTGAGGATGACACTACAGTTCCATGAACATCCTTAGAAGTTAAAGAAAGAGGTGTGCGGTGGATGGCAGGACTGTAGAGCAAAGCTGCAGTTCCCGATGACTCAACAAAAGAGGTGCAAGCAGCAGGTGCACTATCATTTCCTCTGGCAGGCATGAGCGAAATAGGCACTGAGCGTGCTGTGGATGGCTGTTCAGTCATGGCCATCGGCTCATCCAACTGCTCTCCCTTCTCATTAATAACAACGACAGTGACATCTGTGAACAAACAAATAACATTAATGAAAGTAACAGTATGGTTGTTTACAGTATAGTGTTTAAGTATATGAATGGATTGCCTCTTCCATTGAACGAGTAATATAGTTACAAGGTACATAATAATGTTCAACCCTCTCTAAGCAAGATGAACTTAAATTGGTTTCTGGTCAATACAGATTTTCTAAGGCCTTGACAGATCTATTACAAGCCAGAAATTTCTGCTTTATCTGGAATTTGTCAAGTCTGGGTGGGTCTTCTGTCAGACAGATTCCATGTAAACCAAAGTAGGTCCGTCATATCAGGGTATTTTCTGTGCATGCACACCATTTTTTCAAGGAAGCTCTTAAGGCAAGTTTACATGAAAACACCAATTTTGTCTACAGAATAGTTGGTCTCTATGCTACAAAACAGTTTAGAGTCGTCTGAGTATGCTGCATGACCATGTGGTGAAATATTTTGCTGGATTAAGCCAAACCAAAGAGTCCCATGATATTAATCAAGTATAGATGAAAACTGGGTTAAGAACAAGAAAATTATTGGAACCACTGCTCCAAAGTGATGAATAATTTGCAAAAAATAAGGATGGCATCAGAAATATTTGCAAGTCTGAATATACTAGAACTCAATATCACATTTAAGAACAGAAATGTGATATGTAAAACAGAAAATTTATTACTTAATGGAACCAACCTGTTGGCCATGTCACTGTCACTGTGGTTTGGGTCCGGTTCTAGCTCGTCTGCGATGAGAGCAAGGATTTTCTCCAATACAGGGTCTGGCTTGACAACTGGACTTAGAGGACCACCTCCTGTTCAACACAGTTTTTTCCTCTGGTCACTAACAAACTTCTTGGCCCTGAAATTATTTCACATCATTAGGCATAAAAAAGTTACATATTTTCATTTAATTTTCCTGCACTGCACAGTACAAGAAAGATACCATACCATAATTTCATATTGATAAATTATCATCTATAAAAGCTACATAAACAAAAATTAAAGAAATATTGTAGCCTAATTGCTGTTGTTCTTATGAAGAATGGTAAGAACTAATAAATTTCAGGATAAAACTATAGAAT
Source organism: Scylla paramamosain (assembly GCF_035594125.1). Lineage (NCBI taxonomy): Eukaryota > Metazoa > Arthropoda > Malacostraca > Decapoda > Portunidae > Scylla > Scylla paramamosain. Next base: position 4,350 of record NW_026973796.1, on the reverse strand, counting down.
AACACTTCCTCTCTAATCATTAAAAAACAATGAAAGATTATAGAAACATTACTGGTCAGCATTGTCTGTGATGTTTTAAAGTGGGGAGCACTTGTTGTGAGGTTTGGTCAGCTTTGGATAGGATGGGATAGGTTTGATTAGATTAGGTTAGGTTAGGTTAGGTTAGGCTAGGCTAGGCTAGGTTAGGTTTGGTTAGATTATGTTAGGTAAATAAGTCACAGACAAACCTAACCTAATTCAATCTGATATAACCTAATCTAAACTAAAATAAAGTAACCTAACCAAACTTATCCTGTCCTATATGGCTTATGTGAGGTTAGGTTAGGTTACTTAAGTTTAAATTAGATTAGGTAACACTCACAGACCAACCTAACCAAACTTAATCAAGCCTAACTTAATTCAATGTTATGTAACCTCACAAGAGCTGTCCACCCTCACAACATCACAGACATGTTATATTATAATTATATATTGGGTACTCTAGCTCCTTGCATGGTTCTCTTAGGGTTTGGAGAGGTGCTAATACTATAGTTTCACAAAATAATCAAATGCATATTTCTAAGAAAACTTTAAATCATTCATGCAAAGTACTAGGGTAAAGGCAATTAGAGACTTAATATTCTGTCTGTCAGGAGAGGGTAGTTGAGATAAGGAAGCAACTGGAGGATTCAATTGAGATGGAGAAAGTGGAGTGACATTATATTATTTTTAATGGTGACTTTTACCTGTCTACAGAACAGTAGGTTGACTTTTTTACCACACACATTTCCCTTGACTTCTAAACCCTGTCCTTCTTAGAAACAATCTTAGATGGGTAGATTGTAAAATTCTTAATGTTTTACAAAGGTACTCATTAATAAACTACAACAAGAACAATTATTATTATGTACCAATTACCCAACAGAAATCCTCTTTACCGGTAAGTGGTAACTAACAGTAACATTAATTTAACCTGATAACACTGACATTTAACTAATTTTTCATCTCATAATTACTTTCTACCGTAGGAGTGTGGAAAAGTAAACTTGCTAATTACCAAACGACATTTTAAAACCAACATACTAACCTTGATCTCATGTTTTCCTAAATCTTCTTAATCTGTTTTACAGTCCTCTGCGGCCCCAGACCACTGGCAGCAAGAGAGTTCGTGATCTCCTCCCATACTCTTGCCTTGACCGGTATAATGCGGGCGTTGGTCACGGTTGGTGGCTTTGCTGAGGAGAACACCTCTTCTTTCATTGATTAAGTCTAATAGAAGTATCCTCTCCTCTTCTCCCATGTGCTGCATTCGTTCACTTCGCAACATTTTTGCAAGAGAACATAAAGTTCATTCATCTGCAGCGGGTTGGGAGATGTTCGATTTGTCACTGCGACTTGGCTATGTAACATGTTCGTATAATATTCAAACAACCTACTATTTTATGTGTACATGATACTATATCACATATTTTATGCTAGTATATATGTTTTGATGAAAAATTAGCTGAAAATTCTCCGCAATAAACAATAAAAAATGAACAAGTCGACATATCCGAACACAACCAAACTTTCAGAAATGCCACTCTATGCGCATACATAAACAGAGCGACCACACAACCTTTCAAGGGCTGCCAACTGTGAAAGTAAGGGAGCGGGTGGTTGAGTGAGTGTTTAACGCTAAGGCAAATTTGACTTCACTCACGTTAGGGTTAGTGAGAGTGCGAGGGTTAAGGGACCATTTGAGTGTTGTTTTAAGCTATTTTAAGCTATCAGTTTTTGACCACTGCTTTGACCCTTTTATGGGACTGGCATTTCAGTGGGCATTTTTTTTTTATTGGATTTTTGTTGCCCTTGGTCAGTGTCCTTTCTACATAAAAAAAAAAAAAAGACAAAGCCACACGCCTTGCACAGGTACCCTTGGATGACTACTCTCACTTCTCAAGGAAAAGGTTAAGCTCCTATCAACCGTTTAAGATCAGCCATATACTCGTATCTCAACTGATACTAGAATCACAAACACTGAAGACCTGTGTACAGTCAGCTCTTTCAATTAGCACAATTCACAAGGTCAAAAAGGGTAACACTTCCTCTAACCGCATGAGACCAGCTGCTTCAGCCAGTATATTCAGACACATTGGCATCAGAAGGCAATATTCCCTCTACCAACAAGCGGTACAACAAGTTTCTGTTATTAGCACACAAAGCTTCACTGGATGCACATGGGTTAGATACTCTTGCATTACCCAGCCGCACTCCTTCCACCAGCAGAAGGTGATACCACAGTTCCACAGTTAAGTACATAAAGCTTGACTGGCACTAAATGCTTAGATACACTGTCATTGCGCTACCAAGCTACACTCCCTCCATCACAACAGTACAAGGTGCCACCACAGTTCCTACCATCAGTGCAAGACGCTCTCCCTGGCTTACCTTGTCGCTCACCTTAGTATCGAGGTGGTTGCCGTCTTTGTAGGTGAATCAAACCTTGGAGTCGTTGCAATGGGTGAATGTGTAGGCCTTCACCCAATGTTTGCGGTCCGTGTCCCCTCGGCCTCGCGTCACCACACCGGTCATCAAGTGTGGCGGTCCCAAGTCCCACTGAAGTCACTGGTGTTTTGCAAGGGATGGAGAGAGCAGATTAAGTCTCGATTATAGTTGAGAATGCTGGCAAGGGTTACAGCCCACGGGATTTGGGAGAAAGGTTGTTGATAAGGTAGGTAAGAATAAAAGAACATAGTAAGATACAAGCAAGAACACAAGGGAAACAGCAAGAAGCCAGGAGGCACACACTTGGCAGTCCTCACACAAAGCATACCTACAGTAAGTAAGTGCACCTATCATTCCTATCCATAAATTTGTCTAGTCTCTTAAAAGCTTCCTATTAATTTTGGTTACTGAGTCACATCATTGTTACTTCTTTGAGGATGAGATGCGTTTTTCTCTTTTCTTTGTTTCTACAGTGTGTGTGTGTGTGTGTGTGTGTGTGTGTGTGTGTGTGAAATTCATCTACAGCCTTCAGAATCCCGTGCTAAGTTCATGATTACCTTCCCGCAGAGAGCTTAGCAAGTGTCTTTACTTACCATCCTTCCTGCGAGCACACCAAGCGCGATGGGAGTTAGGCGCCGCGTCCTCCCTGGGCTGGCACGATTTGCTGCGGCGCCAAGGCTTGTGGCAGCTAGCGGTGAGCTGCACGTCCACGCCCTCACTGATCATTGTTTTGCACTCTGCGACACGAAAGCAAAACACGCTTAGTTGACTGATTACATGATATTGCGTAGTGCTGCGACAATATGAGAGAGAGAGAGAGAGAGAGAGAGAGAGAGAGAGAGAGAGAGAGAGAGAGAGAGAGAGAGAGAGAGAGAAAGGCGGGGAATGGACACATTCTGCCTTAATCCTTAATCTATAAGCGATAACTTAAGTTTTTCTCCCATTGTGTGTGTGTGTGTGTGTGTGTGTGTGTGTGTGTGTGTGTGTGTGTGTGTGTGTGTGTGTGTGTGTGTTTCATTTTTTACTGATCATGAATTAATAAATTTTATGATACTATACTTCATTCCGTCCGTTTTAATCTCTCTCTCTCTCTCTCTCTCTCTCTCTCTCTCTCTCTCTCTCTCTCTCTCTCTCTCTCTCTCTCTCTCTCTCTCTCTCTCTCTCTCTCTCTAAGTGGCAAGTAATGTGCCTGCGCAGATACTACGTGATCAAATCTTACGCTACCTTTCTTTCCAGATCTCCATCCCTCTCAGAAAGAATAAGATGAGAATCACATTTATTTAAAGCACAAGGAAACAATTGGTTGGAGCAAATTTAAGCCGTGACCAAGAGGCAGCTCAGTTGTTCGGTGAAAGTTGTTTTAAGCTTCAGTCAACAAGTTGACCTCCACCATGTGCCCTTTACTTATATTGTTGTTTATTTCCTTATATCAACAAATACTCGTAAATATGGAATGTCCTGCTCTCGCAAGCTGTAACAAAGCACCCCATCGCTGCTGAGTTCCCGTGACGCGTGTCTTGTCTACGACCATTTGTGATGGCATTATGAATCTTGCCTGTATGTGCAAGGAATTAGTACAAAGATGGATGTAGTCTGGTAATGGTGAAATGCTGTCTACAGAATATAGTTATGTGGAGTTCGGATATATTTTCTTTGACTTGGTGAGTGGTAGATCTGTAAACTGGAATAACTCATTATCACTCAAGCAATAGACAGATGCATTGGTTATCACCAGTGAATATCAGTTAATTATATCTATGAAAATATACAAAAAATAGGAGCTTCGGAAACGACACTGCAGAATTAGATGCAGAATGTCGTTCAGAAAGTCTCCCCAGGAGCAGCGCAGTCGGCGCGTCTCAGCATACACACAAGAAGAACCCA
>NW_026973795.1:185000-187173 GCF_035594125.1 Scylla paramamosain | reverse complement strand
GAATGATCTTCATAACAGCAATATCTAGGCCCTTTTTAGGGCCAAACATCTCTTTCATTAAAGAATTTTCATAGACAATCTGTTTGGTTTTGTGGAAGAAAATATTTATTTTCCATCTTTCAGTATCAGGTATCGACTTTCAACTCAATATCCTTCCCCCCTTTTTTTTTTTTATATTATTATTATTATTCCCTCTTCCATGGCCATATCTCTTTCACTTGGGAGAATTTTTATCTTTCTTTATCTCTATTTTTTTTTATCTTTTCTTTATCTCCACAGAATAATAATCACGATAATAATAAGCATAATAATAATAATAATAATAATAATAATAATAATAATAATAATAATAATAATAATGATACAATAATTATTATAATAATAATCATAATAAAAACAACAATATTAATATTATTAATAATGATAATAATAATAATAATAATAATAATAATAATAATAATAATAATAAAAATAATAATAATAATAATATTAATAATAATAACAATAATTATAATAATAATGCATTTGTCTATATCGTATCTTTTTTCCTTTTCAAGTGTGGCTCCAATGGAGCCGGGTATTATTTTATACTGGCAGCAGTATACTGGCCGCCTGTTTACTTGGAGGAGGTATACTTGGTAACAGCCTTGGTGCCTTCAGAAACAGCGTGTTTTGCCAGTTCACCAGGCAGAAGAAGACGGACAGCGGTCTGGATTTCCCGGCTGGTGATGGTGGAGCGCTTGTTATAGTGTGCCAGGCGGGATGCCTCGGCAGCGATGCGCTCGAAAATGTCATTCACGAACGAGTTCATGATTGACATGGCCTTGGAGGACACGCCAGTGTCTGGGTGGACTTGCTTGAGCACCTTGTAGATGTAGATGGAGTAGCTCTCCTTCCTCCTGCGCTTCTTCTTCTTGTCGCCCTTGGCAATGGCCTTCTGTGCCTTGCCAGCTTTCTTGGCAGCCTTTCCTGATGCTTTGGGAGGCATAGTGTCGCCGTACTGCTGTGAGAACGAGTGTGCGTTTTCAAGTTTCAAGTTTCAAGTTTTTATTTAGAAAAAGGGGGGTGTTACAAGAAGGGGCAGTGTGTGTACCAAGACTGGTACACAGGGAAGAAAAAGTGAGGAGAAATAGAAGTACAGTGGGAGAAAAAAAGTTGCCGGGCGGTCAGGCTTGCTACTGTAAAGTAATGAGTGTCACAGGGCAGTACAAGAGCGATTTGTAGGGTGGAAACCGGAGTCCCCGGAGGAAAACCACCCGCACTGCTGTGAGATAGAATAGAGTGGGGGAGGGTTACATATAATATTTACATAACATTTACAAGTACGTTGCAATGACATAAAATATTTACAGAACATGAGTTCTTGGTGGAAACCTGAGTTAGCAGGTGAGTCGTAAAGGGCAACTAGAAGACACACATAAAGTAGATTGTTTGGAGAAGGCGGTGCAAGAAGAGGATGGTAAGAGAGATGCACTAGCTTAAGAGAGGTGAAGTTAGGGGGACGAAGGTAGAAGGGAGGAAACATTTTCTCAGTTGAAAAGTGGTATATATATTAGCGTGCCTACTCAGGATCAGGAGTCGCCACCTCAGCGAGCGTCCTGATTGGTCCAGACGCGCTCTGGGCCGATCTGATCTCGCGTATATATAGCCGTTTTTCCCAAAATTCACTACTTGCTCGCAGAGCTACCGACGAGGTTAGAGTACTCGCGCTCCTCATTTATCACCAACAACAACAACTACTACTACTACTACTACTACCACAACATCCATTATCATGTCTGGACGCGGCAAGGGAGGAAAGGTGAAGGGAAAGTCAAAGTCCCGTTCCAGTCGTGCTGGACTCCAGTTCCCGGTCGGCAGGATTCATCGCCTTCTAAGGAAAGGCAACTACGCCGAGCGCGTGGGTGCTGGTGCCCCCGTGTACCTTGCGGCAGTTATGGAGTACCTGGCTGCTGAAGTCCTTGAGCTTGCCGGCAATGCCGCCCGTGACAACAAGAAGACTCGCATCATCCCACGTCACCTGCAGCTGGCCATCCGCAACGACGAGGAACTTAACAAGCTCCTCTCCGGAGTCACCATTGCACAGGGTGGCGTGCTGCCCAACATTCAGGCCGTGCTCCTTCCCAAGAAGACTGAGAAGAAGTAAATAAAGGGCCTCCCTCCCCTTCAGCCA
>NW_026973795.1:175000-180000 GCF_035594125.1 Scylla paramamosain | reverse complement strand
GGCTTTCCTTACTGAGTCTTGGTCATCCTCTTTTAGAGATTTTGGTGAAACTTTTGCTGTTGCCTTGGACATAATTATCAAAAGCTTTTGATAGAGTCTGGCACAAAGCTTTGATTTCCAAACTACCCTCCTACGGTTTCTATCCTTCTCTCTGTTTACTTCATCTCAAGTTTCCTTTTTGACCGTTCTATTGCTGCTGTGGTAGACGGTCACTGTTCTTCTCCTAAATCAATTAACAGTGGTGTTCCTCAGGGTTCTGTCCTGTCACCCACTCTCTTCTTATTATTCATTAATGATCTTCTAAACCAAACTTCTTGTCCTATCCACTCCTACGCTGAAGATACCACCCTGCACTTTTCCACGTCTTTTCATAGACGTCCAACCCTTCAGGAGGTAAACATATCACGCAGGGAAGCCACAGAACGCCTGACTTCTGATCTTTCTAAAATTTCTCATTGGGGCAGAACAAACTTGATATTGTTCAATGCCTCAAAAAATCAATTCCTCCATCTATCAACTCGACACAACCTTCCAGACAACTATCCCCTCTTCTTCAATGACACTCAACTGTCCCCCTCTTCTACATTGAACATCCTCGGTCTGTCCTTTACTTATAATCTGAACTGGAAACTTCACATCTCATCTCTAGCTAAAACAGCTTTTATGAAGTTAGGTGTTCTGAGACGTCTCCGCCAGTTTTTCTCACCCCCCCAGCTGCTAACTCTGTACAAGGGCCTTATCCGTCCATGTATGGAGTATGCTTCACATGTCTGAGGGGGGTTCCACTCATACTGCTTTTCTAGACAGGGTGGAATCAAAAGCTTTTCGTCTCATCAACTCCTCTCCTCTAACTGACTGTCTTCAGCTTCTCTCTCACCGCCGCAATGTTGCATATCTAGCTGTCTTCTACCGCTATTTTCATGCTAACTGCTCTTCTGATCTTGCTAACTGCATGCCTCCCCTCCTTCCGTGGCCTCGCTGCACAAGACTTTCTTCTTTCTCTCACCTCTATTCTGTCCACTTCTCTAACGCAAGAGTTAACTAGTATTCTCAATCATTCATCCCTTTCTCTGGTAAACTCTGGAACTCCCTGCCTGCTTCCGTATTTCCACCTTCCTATGACTTGAATTCCTTCAAGAGGGAGGTTTCAAGACACTTATTCATCATTTTTTGACCACTGCTTTGACCCCTGTATGGGACTGGCATTTCAGTGGGCATTTTTTTTATTACATTTTTGTTGCCCTTGGCCAGTGTCCTTCCTACATAAAAAAAAAAAAAAAAATAGTAGTAGTAGTAGCAGTAGTAGTAGTAGTAGTAGTAGTAGTAGTAATGCTATTTTTCATATATTTAGTAATTTTTTTTTTCATATTATTATTTATATTTATATTTTTTGTTTTGTTTTGACATTCATACGAATGCTATAAAGGTGAAGCATAGAAATTTATTTGATTGATTAATTAATTTATATATCTATTTATTTTGATTTTTTAAATTAATTAATTTATTTATTTTTATTATTATTATTTTTTTTTTTTATGTCTCTATGATAAGCAAAGCATTATAGAATTTATGAAAGCACATATCCTCTAGAGTCTTGCCCTACAAAAGATTCTGTAAAGTAAAAAATAAAGGGAATAAGTGTCAGTGACGTTTGATGAATAGAGGAAGGCGTGGCAGAAATTACCATAAAACGTATATAAATGAAAATTTATCTTCCTCGTATTTTCCAACTTGCGTTTGCTTCTTGAAAATTTAACTGGGTGGGTCATATAGCAGACATATTGTTCTTTCCTCCATTGTAGTTTGTTTCCAGCAAGCCCCCTAAATAAAGTTTCTGTTTTTTTTTTTTTTTTTTTTTTTTTTAAAGAAATGAGGAATTACATTCTAACGCTGATCACTGAGCGGAGCGTAGACGAGCTGCTATCCTCAAGGACGTTACCTCTCTCTCTCTCTCTCTCTCTCTCTAAATAAGACTTTAAATAAAAAGAATATATATATATATATATATATATATATATATATATATATATATATATATATATATATATATATATATATATATATATATATATATATATATATATTAAAAGACAATGAATATCCTCTGGGGAAGGGGTGACAATCCTTATTTAACCCTTAATTTCAGTTGAATTTTGACAAGTCTACGTTAAAATGTTTCCATTTTTCTGCAGTGATAAAGAAACGTAGAGGGGTAGCTAATATATTTAATTGTTAATTGTATCTTTTTTTCTTTCTTTTTTTCATTTATTCTTTTATTAATTTTTCTTTTCATTGCTTAATTATGCATTATGCCGACACTGCAGGTTACAATTGCAGATATTGCAAGTATTTTTGACACAATACAAGTACATCCAGCTAAACTATTGCTACAGTATAGAGAGAGTATTTCGATTACATACCTTATTCTTCATCTTCTTTTCTTCTTTTTTTTTTTTAATAAATATAATAATAAATAAATAAGTAAATAGGTATTGTCAAATGAAATCGTCGAGATTACGCAGGGGTTTCGGGCAATACTTGGATGGGTGACTACACAAGCCTCATCTGTCTGAAAAAAAATAAATAAATAAAAAAAATAAGAATAAGAATAGGGAGAATGAACGAAAATTTTAAGTAATAAAGATAACAGTAAGAATTATTATAACAAGAATAAGAAAAATTACAATAAAGGAATATAAAAAAAAAGAAAGAAAGCATCCCATGTCTTTCTTCCTAATTGTCATAGAAGGGTGAATTCTTTTGTATATTTTCCAACATTTCCAATACAACGATATGAATGGGGGAAGAAAGAATAAGAATAATAGAAAGAAGGCCTCCCAACACCTAGTTCTCCGGTCTTGGCCAATTAGCTAACGGCGGGATCAGCGCAGTTAAGCAGGGGGTCCGGGAAGAACTTGGATGGGTGACCACAAAAGCCTCATCTCTCTGAGAATAGAAAAAAATAGCAATAAGAATGAGGAGAATGAACGAAAAACGAAAATAATAAAATAACAATAACAACTATAATAAAAAAAAGAAGATTAAGAATAAAAAGAACAAAAATAAGGGAAAAAAGTAATAATATATCTCTCTTGCTAATTGTCGTAGAATTATGAATGAAGGGTTAATTTTAGTGCATATTTTCCAACATTTTCAGCACAACAATGCAACAACAATACAGGAAAGAATAAGAATAAGAGAAATAAGCCCTCCCAACACCTTGTTCTCCGCTCTTGACCAATCAGCTGACGGCGGGATCAGCAAGGTTAAGCAGGGGGTCCGGGCAGAACTTGGATGGGTGACCGCACAAGCCTCATCTCTCTAAAAGTAGGATAAATAAGAATAAGATAAGGAAGAATAATAAAAAAAAATGAAAATAATAAAGATAACAATATTAATTATGACAAGAATAAGAAAAAAATAGAATAAAAAGAATGAAAAAAATAAGAATATCACAACTTTCTTGCTAATTGTCTTAGAATTTTAAATGACATGTCAGTTCTGCTGTATATTTTCCAAGATTTGTTATGAATGAGGGAAGAAAGAATAAGAATAAGAATAAGAATAAGAACAAAATGAATTAGACTAACAATAATGATCACATCTTTCATGCGGTGACTGCGTGGGCGATGAGCCTCACTGGACGTTTCTGACCAATCACAAGGCAGGGTTGGAGTCGTCGGGCCCACCCGATTCATATATAAAGGGATTTTGTGGGAAGCGCGGGCAGACTCAGCTGAGTGTTCGTTGTGAGTTGTTGTTACCACAACTATGGCACGTACCAAGCAAACGGCTCGCAAGTCCACTGGTGGCAAGGCGCCCCGCAAGCAGCTTGCTACAAAGGCAGCTCGCAAGTCTGCTCCAGCCACTGGAGGTGTCAAGAAACCCCACCGTTACAGGCCTGGAACCGTTGCTCTCCGTGAGATCCGCCGTTATCAGAAGAGCACTGAGCTGCTTATCAGGAAACTGCCTTTCCAGCGCCTGGTGCGTGAAATTGCTCAGGATTTCAAGACTGACCTCCGCTTCCAGTCCTCTGCTGTCATGGCTCTCCAGGAAGCTTCCGAGGCTTACCTCGTGGGTCTGTTTGAGGATACCAACCTGTGCGCCATCCATGCCAAGCGCGTGACTATCATGCCAAAGGACATCCAACTGGCTCGTCGCATCCGTGGCGAGCGTGCCTAAGAAGTCATCCACGAATGATCTTCATAACAGCAATATCTAGGCCCTTTTTAGGGCCAAACATCTCTTTCATTAAAGAATTTTCATAGACAATCTGTTTGGTTTTGTGGAAGAAAATATTTATTTTCCATCTTTCAGTATCAGGTATCGACTTTCAACTCAATATCCTTCCCCCCTTTTTTTTTTTTTATATTATTATTATTATTCCCTCTTCCATGGCCATATCTCTTTCACTTGGGAGAATTTTTATCTTTCTTTATCTCTATTTTTTTTTTATCTTTTCTTTATCTCCACAGAATAATAATCACGATAATAATAAGCATAATAATAATAATAATAATAATAATAATAATAATAATAATAATAATAATAATAATGATACAATAATTATTATAATAATAATCATAATAAAAACAACAATATTAATATTATTAATAATGATAATAATAATAATAATAATAATAATAATAATAATAATAATAATAAAAATAATAATAATAATAATATTAATAATAATAACAATAATTATAATAATAATGCATTTGTCTATATCGTATCTTTTTTCCTTTTCAAGTGTGGCTCCAATGGAGCCGGGTATTATTTTATACTGGCAGCAGTATACTGGCCGCCTGTTTACTTGGAGGAGGTATACTTGGTAACAGCCTTGGTGCCTTCAGAAACAGCGTGTTTTGCCAGTTCACCAGGCAGAAGAAGACGGACAGCGGTCTGGATTTCCCGGCTGGTGATGGTGGAGCGCTTGTTATAGTGTGCCAGGCGGGATGCCTCGGCAGCGATGCGCTCGAAAATGTCATTCACGAACG
>NW_026973795.1:162500-170000 GCF_035594125.1 Scylla paramamosain | reverse complement strand
AACATAACCTAACTTAACCTAACCTAACCTAACATAACGTAACATCACCTAAACTACCCTAAACTAACACTAACAACCTAACCTAAATTAACCTAACCTAACCTAACTTAACCTGACCTGACCTAATCTAACCTAACTTCGCCTTACTTGAATTACATTCAAGTATCGATCAGTCAGTGGAGCCGAGGCTTGCTGGTTTTTCCCATCCTTCACAACCCAACCGACACATATACACACACACACATTCTCTCTCTCTCTCTCTCTCTCTCTCTCTCTCTAACTCCCTTCGTGATTTCTGGCATCTAGCCAAAAAGTATCTCCAATAACTTTGCTGCTTCTTCTTTCCCTACTCTATTTCAACCAGATGGCACCACTGCTATCGCATCTATTTCTAAAGCTGAAATCTTTGCTCAAACCTTTGCTAAAAATTCTACATTGGACGATTCTGGGCTTGTTCCTCCCTCTCCTCCACCCTCTGACAACTTCATGCCACCTATTAAAATTCTTCGCAATGATGTTTTCCATGCCCTCGCTGGCCTAAACCCTCGGAAGGCTTATGGACCGGATGGGATCCCTCCTATTGTTCTCCGAAACAATGCCTCCATGCTTGCACCTTGCCTATTCAAATTCTTTCAGCTCTGTCTGTCAACACTACCTTTCCTTCTTGCTGGAAGTTTACTTACATTCAACCTGTTCCTAAAAAGGGTGACCGTTCTAATCCCTCAAACTACCATCCTATTGCTTTAATTTCCTGCCTATCTAAAGTTTTTGAATCTATCTTCAACAGGAAGATTCTTAAACATCTATCACTCCACAACCTTCTATCTGATCGCCAGTATGGGTTCCGTCAAGGCCGCTCTACTGGTGATCTTCTGGCTTTCCTTACTGAGTCTTGGTCATCCTCTTTTAGAGATTTTGGTGAAACTTTTGCTGTTGCCTTGGACATAATTATCAAAAGCTTTTGATAGAGTCTGGCACAAAGCTTTGATTTCCAAACTACCCTCCTACGGTTTCTATCCTTCTCTCTGTTTACTTCATCTCAAGTTTCCTTTTTGACCGTTCTATTGCTGCTGTGGTAGACGGTCACTGTTCTTCTCCTAAATCAATTAACAGTGGTGTTCCTCAGGGTTCTGTCCTGTCACCCACTCTCTTCTTATTATTCATTAATGATCTTCTAAACCAAACTTCTTGTCCTATCCACTCCTACGCTGAAGATACCACCCTGCACTTTTCCACGTCTTTTCATAGACGTCCAACCCTTCAGGAGGTAAACATATCACGCAGGGAAGCCACAGAACGCCTGACTTCTGATCTTTCTAAAATTTCTCATTGGGGCAGAACAAACTTGATATTGTTCAATGCCTCAAAAAATCAATTCCTCCATCTATCAACTCGACACAACCTTCCAGACAACTATCCCCTCTTCTTCAATGACACTCAACTGTCCCCCTCTTCTACATTGAACATCCTCGGTCTGTCCTTTACTTATAATCTGAACTGGAAACTTCACATCTCATCTCTAGCTAAAACAGCTTTTATGAAGTTAGGTGTTCTGAGACGTCTCCGCCAGTTTTTCTCACCCCCCCAGCTGCTAACTCTGTACAAGGGCCTTATCCGTCCATGTATGGAGTATGCTTCACATGTCTGAGGGGGGTTCCACTCATACTGCTTTTCTAGACAGGGTGGAATCAAAAGCTTTTCGTCTCATCAACTCCTCTCCTCTAACTGACTGTCTTCAGCTTCTCTCTCACCGCCGCAATGTTGCATATCTAGCTGTCTTCTACCGCTATTTTCATGCTAACTGCTCTTCTGATCTTGCTAACTGCATGCCTCCCCTCCTTCCGTGGCCTCGCTGCACAAGACTTTCTTCTTTCTCTCACCTCTATTCTGTCCACTTCTCTAACGCAAGAGTTAACTAGTATTCTCAATCATTCATCCCTTTCTCTGGTAAACTCTGGAACTCCTTGCCTGCTTCCGTATTTCCACCTTCCTATGACTTGAATTCCTTCAAGAGGGAGGTTTCAAGACACTTATTCATCATTTTTTGACCACTGCTTTGACCCCTGTATGGGACTGGCATTTCAGTGGGCATTTTTTTTATTACATTTTTGTTGCCCTTGGCCAGTGTCCTTCCTACATAAAAAAAAAAAAAAAAATAGTAGTAGTAGTAGCAGTAGTAGTAGTAGTAGTAGTAGTAGTAGTAATGCTATTTTTCATATATTTAGTAATTTTTTTTTTTCATATTATTATTTATATTTATATTTTTTGTTTTGTTTTGACATTCATACGAATGCTATAAAGGTGAAGCATAGAAATTTATTTGATTGATTAATTAATTTATATATCTATTTATTTTGATTTTTTAAATTAATTAATTTATTTATTTTTATTATTATTATTTTTTTTTTTTATGTCTATGATAAGCAAAGCATTATAGAATTTATGAAAGCACATATCCTCTAGAGTCTTGCCCTACAAAAGATTCTGTAAAGTAAAAAATAAAGGGAATAAGTGTCAGTGACGTTTGATGAATAGAGGAAGGCGTGGCAGAAATTACCATAAAACGTATATAAATGAAAATTTATCTTCCTCGTATTTTCCAACTTGCGTTTGCTTCTTGAAAATTTAACTGGGTGGGTCATATAGCAGACATATTGTTCTTTCCTCCATTGTAGTTTGTTTCCAGCAAGCCCCCTAAATAAAGTTTCTGTTTTTTTTTTTTTTTTTTTTTTTTTTTTAAAGAAATGAGGAATTACATTCTAACGCTGATCACTGAGCGGAGCGTAGACGAGCTGCTATCCTCAAGGACGTTACCTCTCTCTCTCTCTCTCTCTCTCTCTCTAAATAAGACTTTAAATAAAAAGAATATATATATATATATATATATATATATATATATATATATATATATATATATATATATATATATATATATATATATATATATATATATATATATATATATATATATATATTAAAAGACAATGAATATCCTCTGGGGAAGGGGTGACAATCCTTATTTAACCCTTAATTTCAGTTGAATTTTGACAAGTCTACGTTAAAATGTTTCCATTTTTCTGCAGTGATAAAGAAACGTAGAGGGGTAGCTAATATATTTAATTGTTAATTGTATCTTTTTTTCTTTCTTTTTTTCATTTATTCTTTTATTAATTTTTCTTTTCATTGCTTAATTATGCATTATGCCGACACTGCAGGTTACAATTGCAGATATTGCAAGTATTTTTGACACAATACAAGTACATCCAGCTAATTTATTGCTACAGTATAGAGAGAGTATTTCGATTACATACCTTATTCTTCATCTTCTTTTCTTCTTTTTTTTTTTTTAATAAATATAATAATAAATAAATAAGTAAATAGGTATTGTCAAATGAAATCGTCGAGATTACGCAGGGGTTTCGGGCAATACTTGGATGGGTGACTACACAAGCCTCATCTGTCTGAAAAAAAAAATAAATAAATAAAAAAAATAAGAATAAGAATAGGGAGAATGAACGAAAATTTTAAGTAATAAAGATAACAGTAAGAATTATTATAACAAGAATAAGAAAAATTACAATAAAGGAATATAAAAAAAAAGAAAGAAAGCATCCCATGTCTTTCTTCCTAATTGTCATAGAAGGGTGAATTCTTTTGTATATTTTCCAACATTTCCAATACAACGATATGAATGGGGGAAGAAAGAATAAGAATAATAGAAAGAAGGCCTCCCAACACCTAGTTCTCCGGTCTTGGCCAATTAGCTAACGGCGGGATCAGCGCAGTTAAGCAGGGGGTCCTCGAAGAACTTGGATGGGTGACCACAAAAGCCTCATCTCTCTGAGAATAGAAAAAAATAGCAATAAGAATGAGGAGAATGAACGAAAAACGAAAATAATAAAATAACAATAACAACTATAATAAAAAAAAGAAGATTAAGAATAAAAAGAACAAAAATAAGGGAAAAAAGTAATAATATATCTCTCTTGCTAATTGTCGTAGAATTATGAATGAAGGGTTAATTTTAGTGCATATTTTCCAACATTTTCAGCACAACAATGCAACAACAATACAGGAAAGAATAAGAATAAGAGAAATAAGCCCTCCCAACACCTTGTTCTCCGCTCTTGACCAATCAGCTGACGGCGGGATCAGCAAGGTTAAGCAGGGGGTCCGGGCAGAACTTGGATGGGTGACCGCACAAGCCTCATCTCTCTAAAAGTAGGATAAATAAGAATAAGATAAGGAAGAATAATAAAAAAAAATGAAAATAATAAAGATAACAATATTAATTTTGACAAGAATAAGAAAAAAATAGAATAAAAAGAATGAAAAAAATAAGAATATCACAACTTTCTTGCTAATTGTCTTAGAATTTTAAATGACATGTCAGTTCTGCTGTATATTTTCCAAGATTTGTTATGAATGAGGGAAGAAAGAATAAGAATAAGAATAAGAATAAGAACAAAATGAATTAGACTAACAATAATGATCACATCTTTCATGCGGTGACTGCGTGGGCGATGAGCCTCACTGGACGTTTCTGACCAATCACAAGGCAGGGTTGGAGTCGTCGGGCCCACCCGATTCATATATAAAGGGATTTTGTGGGAAGCGCGGGCAGACTCAGCTGAGTGTTCGTTGTGAGTTGTTGTTACCACAACTATGGCACGTACCAAGCAAACGGCTCGCAAGTCCACTGGTGGCAAGGCGCCCCGCAAGCAGCTTGCTACAAAGGCAGCTCGCAAGTCTGCTCCAGCCACTGGAGGTGTCAAGAAACCCCACCGTTACAGGCCTGGAACCGTTGCTCTCCGTGAGATCCGCCGTTATCAGAAGAGCACTGAGCTGCTTATCAGGAAACTGCCTTTCCAGCGCCTGGTGCGTGAAATTGCTCAGGATTTCAAGACTGACCTCCGCTTCCAGTCCTCTGCTGTCATGGCTCTCCAGGAAGCTTCCGAGGCTTACCTCGTGGGTCTGTTTGAGGATACCAACCTGTGCGCCATCCATGCCAAGCGCGTGACTATCATGCCAAAGGACATCCAACTGGCTCGTCGCATCCGTGGCGAGCGTGCCTAAGAAGTCATCCACGAATGATCTTCATAACAGCAATATCTAGGCCCTTTTTAGGGCCAAACATCTCTTTCATTAAAGAATTTTCATAGACAATCTGTTTGGTTTTGTGGAAGAAAATATTTATTTTCCATCTTTCAGTATCAGGTTAATAATTAACTTTTGACTTTCAACTCAATATCCTTCCCCCCTTTTTTTTTTTTTATATTATTATTATTATTCCCTCTTCCATGGCCATATCTCTTTCACTTGGGAGAATTTTTATCTTTCTTTATCTCTATTTTTTTTTTATCTTTTCTTTATCTCCACAGAATAATAATCACGATAATAATAAGCATAATAATAATAATAATAATAATAATAATAATAATAATAATAATAATAATAATAATGATACAATAATTATTATAATAATAATCATAATAAAAACAACAATATTAATATTATTAATAATGATAATAATAATAATAATAATAATAATAATAATAATAATAATAATAAAAATAATAATAATAATAATATTAATAATAATAACAATAATTATAATAATAATGCATTTGTCTATATCGTATCTTTTTTCCTTTTCAAGTGTGGCTCCAATGGAGCCGGGTATTATTTTATACTGGCAGCAGTATACTGGCCGCCTGTTTACTTGGAGGAGGTATACTTGGTAACAGCCTTGGTGCCTTCAGAAACAGCGTGTTTTGCCAGTTCACCAGGCAGAAGAAGACGGACAGCGGTCTGGATTTCCCGGCTGGTGATGGTGGAGCGCTTGTTATAGTGTGCCAGGCGGGATGCCTCGGCAGCGATGCGCTCGAAAATGTCATTCACGAACGAGTTCATGATTGACATGGCCTTGGAGGACACGCCAGTGTCTGGGTGGACTTGCTTGAGCACCTTGTAGATGTAGATGGAGTAGCTCTCCTTCCTCCTGCGCTTCTTCTTCTTGTCGCCCTTGGCAATGGCCTTCTGTGCCTTGCCAGCTTTCTTGGCAGCCTTTCCTGATGCTTTGGGAGGCATAGTGTCGCCGTACTGCTGTGAGAACGAGTGTGCGTTTTCTCAGTTGAAAAGTGGTATATATATTAGCGTGCCTACTCAGGATCAGGAGTCGCCACCTCAGCGAGCGTCCTGATTGGTCCAGACGCGCTCTGGGCCGATCTGATCTCGCGTATATATAGCCGTTTTTCCCAAAATTCACTACTTGCTCGCAGAGCTACCGACGAGGTTAGAGTACTCGCGCTCCTCATTTATCACCAACAACAACAACTACTACTACTACTACTACTACCACAACATCCATTATCATGTCTGGACGCGGCAAGGGAGGAAAGGTGAAGGGAAAGTCAAAGTCCCGTTCCAGTCGTGCTGGACTCCAGTTCCCGGTCGGCAGGATTCATCGCCTTCTAAGGAAAGGCAACTACGCCGAGCGCGTGGGTGCTGGTGCCCCCGTGTACCTTGCGGCAGTTATGGAGTACCTGGCTGCTGAAGTCCTTGAGCTTGCCGGCAATGCCGCCCGTGACAACAAGAAGACTCGCATCATCCCACGTCACCTGCAGCTGGCCATCCGCAACGACGAGGAACTTAACAAGCTCCTCTCCGGAGTCACCATTGCACAGGGTGGCGTGCTGCCCAACATTCAGGCCGTGCTCCTTCCCAAGAAGACTGAGAAGAAGTAAATAAAGGGCCTCCCTCCCCTTCAGCCAATATCACCATCAATCCGGCTCCTCTTCGGAGCCACACGTTCAAACATCTAGAGAGTTGTGTAGACTATACTGGTATATCAATAATAAGCAAGTAGTGTATTTATTTTCGAGTTAGTTATTTGTTATTATTATTATTATTATTTAGTCAGGCACGCAAGTGACCGAGAATAAATATGTATACTATATTTCTACTAATGTACCTGCTGTGTGTCACAGTGGAGAGTTGATTAGATGTGTTGCCTATTGTGATATGTTGAGCGTCTTTTTCATCTCAATGTATATTTTGTTTTATGAGAAACTGAGAACGATGAGGGGCGTGATCATTGAAATAAGTCAATGATAATAATAATAATAATAATAATAATAATAATAATAATAATAATAATAATAATAATAATGATAATAATAATAATAATAATAATAATAATAATAATAATGATAATAATAATAATACTTGGAGAAGACCTGATGAAGTGAGAAAGATGGTTATAATTAATAATGGTTTCTTTTCTTAGCTCAGATAGTGATAGTGAACATGGTTATGAGAAAGTAGTAGTAATAATAGTAGTCTATGGTCCTTCTTTCTTTTCATGTTTGTGGACCTTAAAAAGGTCCGGGAGATGATGTTATTCAATGATGATAATGCAAGCTGAATAGCTGGCACCATCTCAATAATGGAGCGATTTAACCACCAAATCCGTACAGGGTACGGCCCTGACGCTTGAGG
>NW_026973795.1:150000-157500 GCF_035594125.1 Scylla paramamosain | reverse complement strand
GTCCATGTATGGAGTATGCTTCACATGTCTGAGGGGGGTTCCACTCATACTGCTTTTCTAGACAGGGTGGAATCAAAAGCTTTTCGTCTCATCAACTCCTCTCCTCTAACTGACTGTCTTCAGCTTCTCTCTCACCGCCGCAATGTTGCATATCTAGCTGTCTTCTACCGCTATTTTCATGCTAACTGCTCTTCTGATCTTGCTAACTGCATGCCTCCCCTCCTTCCGTGGCCTCGCTGCACAAGACTTTCTTCTTTCTCTCACCTCTATTCTGTCCACTTCTCTAACGCAAGAGTTAACTAGTATTCTCAATCATTCATCCCTTTCTCTGGTAAACTCTGGAACTCCCTGCCTGCTTCCGTATTTCCACCTTCCTATGACTTGAATTCCTTCAAGAGGGAGGTTTCAAGACACTTATTCATCATTTTTTGACCACTGCTTTGACCCCTGTATGGGACTGGCATTTCAGTGGGCATTTTTTTTATTACATTTTTGTTGCCCTTGGCCAGTGTCCTTCCTACATAAAAAAAAAAAAAAATAGTAGTAGTAGTAGCAGTAGTAGTAGTAGTAGTAGTAGTAGTAGTAATGCTATTTTTCATATATTTAGTAATTTTTTTTTTCATATTATTATTTATATTTATATTTTTTGTTTTGTTTTGACATTCATACGAATGCTATAAAGGTGAAGCATAGAAATTTATTTGATTATTTAATTAATTTATATATCTATTTATTTTGATTTTTTAAATTAATTAATTTATTTATTTTTATTATTATTATTATTTTTTTTTTATGTCTCTATGATAAGCAAAGCATTATAGAATTTATGAAAGCACATATCCTCTAGAGTCTTGCCCTACAAAAGATTCTGTAAAGTAAAAAATAAAGGGAATAAGTGTCAGTGACGTTTGATGAATAGAGGAAGGCGTGGCAGAAATTACCATAAAACGTATATAAATGAAAATTTATCTTCCTCGTATTTTCCAACTTGCGTTTGCTTCTTGAAAATTTAACTGGGTGGGTCATATAGCAGACATATTGTTCTTTCCTCCATTGTAGTTTGTTTCCAGCAAGCCCCCTAAATAAAGTTTCTGTTTTTTTTTTTTTTTTTTTTTTTTTTTAAAGAAATGAGGAATTACATTCTAACGCTGATCACTGAGCGGAGCGTAGACGAGCTGCTATCCTCAAGGACGTTACCTCTCTCTCTCTCTCTCTCTCTCTAAATAAGACTTTAAATAAAAAGAATATATATATATATATATATATATATATATATATATATATATATATATATATATATATATATATATATATATATATATATATATATATATATATATATATATATATATATATATATATATATATATATATATATTAAAAGACAATGAATATCCTCTGGGGAAGGGGTGACAATCCTTATTTAACCCTTAATTTCAGTTGAATTTTGACAAGTCTACGTTAAAATGTTTCCATTTTTCTGCAGTGATAAAGAAACGTAGAGGGGTAGCTAATATATTTAATTGTTAATTGTATCTTTTTTTCTTTCTTTTTTTCATTTATTCTTTTATTAATTTTTCTTTTCATTGCTTAATTATGCATTATGCCGACACTGCAGGTTACAATTGCAGATATTGCAAGTATTTTTGACACAATACAAGTACATCCAGCTAAACTATTGCTACAGTATAGAGAGAGTATTTCGATTACATACCTTATTCTTCATCTTCTTTTCTTCTTTTTTTTTTTTTAATAAATATAATAATAAATAAATAAGTAAATAGGTATTGTCAAATGAAATCGTCGAGATTACGCAGGGGTTTCGGGCAATACTTGGATGGGTGACTACACAAGCCTCATCTGTCTGAAAAAATAAAAAATAAATAAAAAAAATAAGAATAAGAATAGGGAGAATGAACGAAAATTTTAAGTAATAAAGATAACAGTAAGAATTATTATAACAAGAATAAGAAAAATTACAATAAAGGAATATAAAAAAAAAGAAAGAAAGCATCCCATGTCTTTCTTCCTAATTGTCATAGAAGGGTGAATTCTTTTGTATATTTTCCAACATTTCCAATACAACGATATGAATGGGGGAAGAAAGAATAAGAATAATAGAAAGAAGGCCTCCCAACACCTAGTTCTCCGGTCTTGGCCAATTAGCTAACGGCGGGATCAGCGCAGTTAAGCAGGGGGTCCGGGAAGAACTTGGATGGGTGACCACAAAAGCCTCATCTCTCTGAGAATAGAAAAAAATAGCAATAAGAATGAGGAGAATGAACGAAAAACGAAAATAATAAAATAACAATAACAACTATAATAAAAAAAAGAAGATTAAGAATAAAAAGAACAAAAATAAAGGAAAAAAGTAATAATATATCTCTCTTGCTAATTGTCATAGAATTATGAATGAAGGGTTAATTTTAGTGCATATTTTCCAACATTTTCAGCACAACAATGCAACAACAATACAGGAAAGAATAAGAATAAGAGAAATAAGCCCTCCCAACACCTTGTTCTCCGCTCTTGACCAATCAGCTGACGGCGGGATCAGCAAGGTTAAGCAGGGGGTCCGGGCAGAACTTGGATGGGTGACCGCACAAGCCTCATCTCTCTAAAAGTAGGATAAATAAGAATAAGATAAGGAAGAATAATAAAAAAAAATGAAAATAATAAAGATAACAATATTAATTATGACAAGAATAAGAAAAAAATAGAATAAAAAGAATGAAAAAAATAAGAATATCACAACTTTCTTGCTAATTGTCTTAGAATTTTAAATGACATGTCAGTTCTGCTGTATATTTTCCAAGATTTGTTATGAATGAGGGAAGAAAGAATAAGAATAAGAATAAGAATAAGAACAAAATGAATTAGACTAACAATAATGATCACATCTTTCATGCGGTGACTGCGTGGGCGATGAGCCTCACTGGACGTTTCTGACCAATCACAAGGCAGGGTTGGAGTCGTCGGGCCCACCCGATTCATATATAAAGGGATTTTGTGGGAAGCGCGGGCAGACTCAGCTGAGTGTTCGTTGTGAGTTGTTGTTACCACAACTATGGCACGTACCAAGCAAACGGCTCGCAAGTCCACTGGTGGCAAGGCGCCCCGCAAGCAGCTTGCTACAAAGGCAGCTCGCAAGTCTGCTCCAGCCACTGGAGGTGTCAAGAAACCCCACCGTTACAGGCCTGGAACCGTTGCTCTCCGTGAGATCCGCCGTTATCAGAAGAGCACTGAGCTGCTTATCAGGAAACTGCCTTTCCAGCGCCTGGTGCGTGAAATTGCTCAGGATTTCAAGACTGACCTCCGCTTCCAGTCCTCTGCTGTCATGGCTCTCCAGGAAGCTTCCGAGGCTTACCTCGTGGGTCTGTTTGAGGATACCAACCTGTGCGCCATCCATGCCAAGCGCGTGACTATCATGCCAAAGGACATCCAACTGGCTCGTCGCATCCGTGGCGAGCGTGCCTAAGAAGTCATCCACGAATGATCTTCATAACAGCAATATCTAGGCCCTTTTTAGGGCCAAACATCTCTTTCATTAAAGAATTTTCATAGACAATCTGTTTGGTTTTGTGGAAGAAAATATTTATTTTCCATCTTTCAGTATCAGGTATCGACTTTCAACTCAATATCCTTCCCCCCTTTTTTTTTTTTTATATTATTATTATTATTCCCTCTTCCATGGCCATATCTCTTTCACTTGGGAGAATTTTTATCTTTCTTTATCTCTATTTTTTTTTTATCTTTTCTTTATCTCCACAGAATAATAATCACGATAATAATAAGCATAATAATAATAATAATAATAATAATAATAATAATGATACAATAATTATTATAATAATAATCATAATAAAAACAACAATATTAATATTATTAATAATGATAATAATAATAATAATAATAATAATAATAATAATAATAATAAAAATAATAATAATAATAATATTAATAATAATAACAATAATTATAATAATAATGCATTTGTCTATATCGTATCTTTTTTCCTTTTCAAGTGTGGCTCCAATGGAGCCGGGTATTATTTTATACTGGCAGCAGTATACTGGCCGCCTGTTTACTTGGAGGAGGTATACTTGGTAACAGCCTTGGTGCCTTCAGAAACAGCGTGTTTTGCCAGTTCACCAGGCAGAAGAAGACGGACAGCGGTCTGGATTTCCCGGCTGGTGATGGTGGAGCGCTTGTTATAGTGTGCCAGGCGGGATGCCTCGGCAGCGATGCGCTCGAAAATGTCATTCACGAACGAGTTCATGATTGACATGGCCTTGGAGGACACGCCAGTGTCTGGGTGGACTTGCTTGAGCACCTTGTAGATGTAGATGGAGTAGCTCTCCTTCCTCCTGCGCTTCTTCTTCTTGTCGCCCTTGGCAATGGCCTTCTGTGCCTTGCCAGCTTTCTTGGCAGCCTTTCCTGATGCTTTGGGAGGCATAGTGTCGCCGTACTGCTGTGAGAACGAGTGTGCGTTTTCAAGTTTCAAGTTTCAAGTTTTTATTTAGAAAAAGGGGGGTGTTACAAGAAGGGGCAGTGTGTGTACCAAGACTGGTACACAGGGAAGAAAAAGTGAGGAGAAATAGAAGTACAGTGGGAGAAAAAAAGTTGCCGGGCGGTCAGGCTTGCTACTGTAAAGTAATGAGTGTCACAGGGCAGTACAAGAGCGATTTGTAGGGTGGAAACCGGAGTCCCCGGAGGAAAACCACCCGCACTGCTGTGAGATAGAATAGAGTGGGGGAGGGTTACATATAATATTTACATAACATTTACAAGTACGTTGCAATGACATAAAATATTTACAGAACATGAGTTCTTGGTGGAAACCTGAGTTAGCAGGTGAGTCGTAAAGGGCAACTAGAAGACACACATAAAGTAGATTGTTTGGAGAAGGCGGTGCAAGAAGAGGATGGTAAGAGAGATGCACTAGCTTAAGAGAGGTGAAGTTAGGGGGACGAAGGTAGAAGGGAGGAAACATCGAGAGGAGGAAAAAAGAATGCAGAGGGACACAGTAGAACCGTTAAGGAGTACATAATGCTTAAGAAGAAATAAGACACGAGGGAGCAAAAATTGTCACTCCACGGCGGCTGAGTGGTCTCTGTGTGCGTTTTCTCAGTTGAAAAGTGGTATATATATTAGCGTGCCTACTCAGGATCAGGAGTCGCCACCTCAGCGAGCGTCCTGATTGGTCCAGACGCGCTCTGGGCCGATCTGATCTCGCGTATATATAGCCGTTTTTCCCAAAATTCACTACTTGCTCGCAGAGCTACCGACGAGGTTAGAGTACTCGCGCTCCTCATTTATCACCAACAACAACAACTACTACTACTACTACTACTACCACAACATCCATTATCATGTCTGGACGCGGCAAGGGAGGAAAGGTGAAGGGAAAGTCAAAGTCCCGTTCCAGTCGTGCTGGACTCCAGTTCCCGGTCGGCAGGATTCATCGCCTTCTAAGGAAAGGCAACTACGCCGAGCGCGTGGGTGCTGGTGCCCCCGTGTACCTTGCGGCAGTTATGGAGTACCTGGCTGCTGAAGTCCTTGAGCTTGCCGGCAATGCCGCCCGTGACAACAAGAAGACTCGCATCATCCCACGTCACCTGCAGCTGGCCATCCGCAACGACGAGGAACTTAACAAGCTCCTCTCCGGAGTCACCATTGCACAGGGTGGCGTGCTGCCCAACATTCAGGCCGTGCTCCTTCCCAAGAAGACTGAGAAGAAGTAAATAAAGGGCCTCCCTCCCCTTCAGCCAATATCACCATCAATCCGGCTCCTCTTCGGAGCCACACGTTCAAACATCTAGAGAGTTGTGTAGACTATACTGGTATATCAATAATAAGCAAGTAGTGTATACTATATTTCTACTAATGTACCTGCTGTGTGTCACAGTGGAGAGTTGATTAGATGTGTTGCCTATTGTGATATGTTGAGCGTCTTTTTCATCTCAATGTATATTTTGTTTTATGAGAAACTGAGAACGATGAGGGGCGTGATCATTGAAATAAGTCAATGATAATAATAATAATAATAATAATAATAATAATAATAATAATAATAATAATAATAATAATGATAATAATAATAATAATAATAATAATAATAATAATGATAATAATAATAATACTTGGAGAAGACCTGATGAAGTGAGAAAGATGGTTATAATTAATAATGGTTTCTTTTCTTAGCTCAGATAGTGATAGTGAACATAGTTATGAGAAAGTAGTAGTAATAATAGTAGTCTATGGTCCTTCTTTCTTTTCATGTTTGTGGACCTTAAAAAGGTCCGGGAGATGATGTTATTCAATGATGATAATGCAAGCTGAATAGCTGGCACCATCTCAATAATGGAGCGATTTAACCACCAAATCCGTACAGGGTACGGCCCTGACGCTTGAGGGCGTAGACAACGTCCATGGCAGTAACGGTCTTACGCTTGGCGTGCTCGGTATAGGTGACAGCATCCCTGATAACGTTCTCAAGGAACACCTTGAGCACCCCACGAGTCTCCTCGTAGATGAGACCAGAGATGCGCTTGACGCCACCTCGGCGAGCTAGACGACGGATAGCAGGCTTGGTGATTCCCTGGATGTTATCACGCAGAACCTTACGGTGACGCTTGGCGCCTCCCTTTCCAAGACCCTTGCCTCCCTTGCCGCGGCCAGTCATGGTGATGAGAGCTGCTAGTACGACGTCCGAACGGTCTAACAGGAAGCTCACGAATGTGCCTCAAAATAACATAACATAACAAAGAGAGAAAAGATGGGGAGGGAGAAGTGGGGATAGTGGGAAGAATAGGGGGGTGATAAGAAGGGAATTGTAGTAGGAGAAATAGTCACTGGGGCTTGACCCAGGCGCAATTTGAATTAGGAGGGACATCTTTTTTTTATGTTTTTTATTTATTTATTTATTTTTTTTTTTTAACGTGTTATATTCATTCTAAGATGGCCAGGAAGACAAGGGCTTTATCGGGGAAAGCAGGAGAGTCCTCCACCAACCGAGCAAGCCAAGCCCAACACAGCCACAGCCACGGACGCCGCCCACGCACCCAAATCCCCGGGCCAAACCACGCACAAGTTAGGGGCCAGACTATCCAGAGCCTGCATTATCAGGTTGTGAAAGAGGAGTGAAGGACAGTCAGAGTAAAAAGGGTTTTTTTGTGCTTTTTATTGGTTCAAAGAAGGACAGAGGAAGAATTGCATCCGTATAGCGGAGGGACCTACAGTTTTACGTGGGTTCCGAACCACGGATAGTAGTAGAGTGATTTGGTGATGGCCGGGATATTTATTGTATGATGTAATGTGGTGGGTGAAAAAAGCGGTGTTGGTCCTTCTTTCTTGTGTCCTGTGACTCGTCCTGCAAAAAGGCCACCCTGCTAAAAAAAAAAAAAAAAAAAAAAAAAAAAAAAAAAAAAAAAAAAAAATATATATATATAAATATATATATATATATACATATATACACATACACACACATACATACAT
>NW_026973795.1:135000-145000 GCF_035594125.1 Scylla paramamosain | reverse complement strand
CAACTTTCTTGCTAATTGTCTTAGAATTTTAAATGACATGTCAGTTCTGCTGTATATTTTCCAAGATTTGTTATGAATGAGGGAAGAAAGAATAAGAATAAGAATAAGAATAAGAACAAAATGAATTAGACTAACAATAATGATCACATCTTTCATGCGGTGACTGCGTGGGCGATGAGCCTCACTGGACGTTTCTGACCAATCACAAGGCAGGGTTGGAGTCGTCGGGCCCACCCGATTCATATATAAAGGGATTTTGTGGGAAGCGCGGGCAGACTCAGCTGAGTGTTCGTTGTGAGTTGTTGTTACCACAACTATGGCACGTACCAAGCAAACGGCTCGCAAGTCCACTGGTGGCAAGGCGCCCCGCAAGCAGCTTGCTACAAAGGCAGCTCGCAAGTCTGCTCCAGCCACTGGAGGTGTCAAGAAACCCCACCGTTACAGGCCTGGAACCGTTGCTCTCCGTGAGATCCGCCGTTATCAGAAGAGCACTGAGCTGCTTATCAGGAAACTGCCTTTCCAGCGCCTGGTGCGTGAAATTGCTCAGGATTTCAAGACTGACCTCCGCTTCCAGTCCTCTGCTGTCATGGCTCTCCAGGAAGCTTCCGAGGCTTACCTCGTGGGTCTGTTTGAGGATACCAACCTGTGCGCCATCCATGCCAAGCGCGTGACTATCATGCCAAAGGACATCCAACTGGCTCGTCGCATCCGTGGCGAGCGTGCCTAAGAAGTCATCCACGAATGATCTTCATAACAGCAATATCTAGGCCCTTTTTAGGGCCAAACATCTCTTTCATTAAAGAATTTTCATAGACAATCTGTTTGGTTTTGTGGAAGAAAATATTTATTTTCCATCTTTCAGTATCAGGTATCGACTTTCAACTCAATATCCTTCCCCCCTTTTTTTTTTTTTATATTATTATTATTATTCCCTCTTCCATGGCCATATCTCTTTCACTTGGGAGAATTTTTATCTTTCTTTATCTCTATTTTTTTTTTATCTTTTCTTTATCTCCACAGAATAATAATCACGATAATAATAAGCATAATAATAATAATAATAATAATAATAATAATAATAATAATAATAATAATGATACAATAATTATTATAATAATAATCATAATAAAAACAACAATATTAATATTATTAATAATGATAATAATAATAATAATAATAATAATAATAATAATAATAATAATAAAAATAATAATAATAATAATATTAATAATAATAACAATAATTATAATAATAATGCATTTGTCTATATCGTATCTTTTTTCCTTTTCAAGTGTGGCTCCAATGGAGCCGGGTATTATTTTATACTGGCAGCAGTATACTGGCCGCCTGTTTACTTGGAGGAGGTATACTTGGTAACAGCCTTGGTGCCTTCAGAAACAGCGTGTTTTGCCAGTTCACCAGGCAGAAGAAGACGGACAGCGGTCTGGATTTCCCGGCTGGTGATGGTGGAGCGCTTGTTATAGTGTGCCAGGCGGGATGCCTCGGCAGCGATGCGCTCGAAAATGTCATTCACGAACGAGTTCATGATTGACATGGCCTTGGAGGACACGCCAGTGTCTGGGTGGACTTGCTTGAGCACCTTGTAGATGTAGATGGAGTAGCTCTCCTTCCTCCTGCGCTTCTTCTTCTTGTCGCCCTTGGCAATGGCCTTCTGTGCCTTGCCAGCTTTCTTGGCAGCCTTTCCTGATGCTTTGGGAGGCATAGTGTCGCCGTACTGCTGTGAGAACGAGTGTGCGTTTTCAAAGTTTCAAAGTTTCAAAGTTTATTGAGTAAAGTTGGGGGAGATACAAAATAGGGGGGGGGGGGAAGTACAGAGTAAGAGATACAGAAATAAGTCAAAGTACAAAAGTTGCCGGGCGATCCGACCTGCTATTATTATACATATTAGAAACTATATTTAATATGAAAGTTTACATGTTGTTTGAAGCTTATATGGGGGTATTTATTTCTTTACATATTGTATATATCCTTAAAGTAACATATTTATATTGTGAGATGATGTAGTATGTTTATTTACAATGGGAAATAAATTTCTTAATTTTTACATAATGCATTTTTACATTAATACATAATAGACTTATTTGTAAAGTGGTTCCGGGTTAGGGGTCCGTTCCAGCGCCCACAAGCTTCTGGGAAACCATGAGTGCTGCGACTGTGGCGCTGCTTCATGGAGCTGTCTCAGGGTCCGGTACTGCTCCCAGTCCTCCTCGGCCATGCGCTGCCACATCTGTGCCGCTTGTTGGTGTAGACGTATGTTGACCGGGGGGGTGTCTGAGTCCATATGAAGGGATTCAGAGCTCTTGAAATCATCCCACCGGACGCCAGCCGCAAACCGAAGTGCAGCATTTTGTACTCTCTGGAGGCGGCGGTGGGCAGTCTGGGTGAGGGCATGTAGAGGGACAGGTGGGTACGTTAGGACAGGCAGCACCATGGTCTTGACCAGGTGGAGCTTGACCTTGCTGTCCAGCTCTCGAAAACGTCGGAGGAGGGCCAAGGCAGCCTTGCCCCTCGCCACCCTCTGGGAGATGTGGGCCGAGTACCCTCGCCCTGAGACGTGAAGGCCCAGTAGTTTCCCGCTGGGGCTGAACTCGACGGCTTCCTCATCGACCAGCAGAAGTTCAGGGTTCTGCGTGGCTGGTGCTATGACTGAGAATTTAGCCATGTTTGTTCTTATTCTCCATTCTTCCTCGAACGTGCTGACTCGCGTAATTTCCCGCCCGGTCCTCGCATTTAGCATCAGGCGCGACCTTCCTGGATGGAAGACTACCTGGGAGACGTCGTCCGCATACTGGACGTTTATTCCTGCCTGGGAGGCAGGACAGTCTCCTGTGAATATGGTATATAGCGTCGGGGAGAGGACACTTCCCTGTGGCACCCCTGTCTGCAGCGGGAAGGGCGGTCCGCTGTAGGTGCCGACACGCACTCTGGCACTCCTATCGTCCAAAAAGTCGCAGAGAAGGCGCTCGACAGGGCCCGGGAGCCCCAAGTGCAGCACCTTGAACTTAAGCCCCAAGTGCCACACTTTGTCGAACGCCTTGCTTACATCTCTGAGTACTAGGTTGCACCGATGTCCCAGTGCCTGGTGGAGTGCCAGAGTCTCTGTTGCCACAGCTATGGCGTGCGTCGTGCCTCTTCCCCGACGGAAACCATATTGTGCCGTGTTGTACAGGTGTCCCCCATCCAGGTGGTCACGCAGCCTCCTGCCGATGACCCTCTCGAACATTTTTCCTGGCACCTCCAGGAGGGAGATGGGCCGATAGCTGTCCGGTTGTGTTAGAGCCTTGCCAGGCTTGGCTATCATCTTCATCTCCGCTTCTTTAAGCCCGTCTGGAAAATAACCTGCCGACAGGGCAGAGTTGAAGATGTCCCGGAGTCGAGCAAGAGCAGGAGGCGGGAGGTGGGCGAGAATTGTCCTGTTGATCCCACTGCTGCCAGGGCAGGTGGGCTTGCTTGACCTAATGGCTGCTTTTAGCTCTTCTAGGGAGATGAAACAGGTGAGTGGGGAGTCACCCGCCAGCCTCGTGGGGTCCGCTTCCTGGTGCGGAGTGGTGCGATGTCTGTGGACTGCAAGGTAATCCAGCACCATGTCATTGTCCTCATAATCCTCGTCGTCGTCTTGGAAAACTGTTTCCCATTTCCTAGTAAATAGTCTGGCTTTGTCAACATTACTGTAGTGTCTTTGTCCGTTCCTGTCAAGTAGGTATGAGTCTTGTCCTTTTGTTCGTCCAGATAGGCGTTTTACCTGGGCCCAGAACCTCCTGGGCTCCTTGCACCTTGAAGCCAGACCCTCCAGAGTCCGTCCCCAGTGTCGCCTGGCTTCGTCTCTCCTTAATTCATGGAGCGTAAGTCTAAGTCTAACGTATCTTCTATAGTCGTCGTTCGTCCAGCCATGAAGTTGTGCTCTTTGTCGTAGTGCATTGAATTGTATCCTTGTCATCTGTGTTTGTCTAGTCGGTCTTGGGGCAGGTTCTAGTCTGTACTGTGTTTTTGGTATGTGTCGGTCCGCAGTGTCTTTTACCTTTGTCGTCCAGTCCGCTAGTGCTGTGTCTATCTCCTCGAGACTCGCTCGGGAGATGTCAATTGCGTCTGTCATGTCTAAGCTTTCGTCCTCCTGAAAGGAGTCCCAGTCAACCCTATGAAAGGAGTAAGAAAGGGGGGTCGGAGTGAGAATAGGAGAAGTTGAAATGTCAATAATGATTGGTATGTGATCACTACTAGTTAGCGGGCCAGGGGAGAGAGAATGAGCATAGTGGAAGGTTTGATTGGAGAAGACAATGTCAGGTGAAGTGGAGGAGAGAGGTCCATAGTAGGTCGGAAAATTAGGGCCAATGTGTCTCGCGGTTTGTCGTCTAAAATAGTCCGTGAGATCACGGCCTACCTGATTCGTAGTACCATACCCTAGTGTCTGGTGTCGGGCGTTCAAGTCTCCTGCGAAAAGCATCGGTGTCTGCCTACGTATGAGTCTCATGAAATCGGGGTGGGGGATGTACTGTCGTCTAGGAGGTAAATATGTAGTTGCAATTGTCAAGGTCCCATCGAATGTCTCTATGTCAACAGCTAAGGTGTCAGAAAGAAAGTCATCCTGAATTCTGTGAGTGAGCGAGCATCTGACTGCTATCGCCACTCCATCATTTTGCTCACCACTAGAGTTCATCTGGTGAACTCGAAATCCAGGAATCCTAAGTCTGTTTTCGTCTGGTAGTCCGTGTCCGTTAATTAGTATGACGTCCGGGTCAAACTGTCGGTAAGTGTTACATAAGTCGTACTTACGAGTCGTCCAGTGTAATACATTGTGCTGGATTACCTTGAGTCGCTGCATTATGCTGTCTGGGTCTTCTTCTTCCTTCCTCTCCTCTTCTTGAGTGATGGCTCTGAAGAGGTGAAGGGTCCAGATGGCATGGTATCGAAGACTGCGTCCCGTACTGAAGTGAGGAGGTGATCCACAGGGCGGTCCATTTTCCTGAGGCGATCTATAACAAGGTCGTAGTCACTGGCACTGAGGTTATGACGGATCTTGTAGCGTCCTTCCCTTACCCCTCTTTCCATATGGGGGAAGGTGCGAGTTCGGGGCCACATGTCGGTGTTTTTCTTTACGATGACAACCTCCAGTCCATTAACTTCCTCGTCCGAGTGGTCGTCCTCGCTGTCACTTCCTGCTGGAGATGTGGAGTCCCCGTCTGAGTCTTCCTGTACCTGGAGTGTGTTTTCCGCGCTTATTCTTTCGGCTGTGACTGCCTGTTCTTGTTCGACGACACTTCTCTGGGGAGGAGGGACGGGGGCACTTTTTCCTGCAGTCAGGGCTGTGATAAGGGCTGCCGTGTTCTTGATAGGCGCAAGTTTAACCTCAGGGATCCCATTTTTTGCCAAGCTCTCGGAAAGAGTTTTTTGGAAGGATCCTGGCTCTGCTACATTGGCCAGATGTGCATGTAGGAGGCACATTAAGCCGGTCATGTGTTGGCCAGTTGAGTCAGGGATACCATTAGTAGTTGTAGCCTGTGCATAGGTTGTAGTTGCTCCTTGTATCCTCTTCTGTCTCAGGCTATTTTGTTTTTCCCTGAGGGCTTGCTTCCTCACCATGCATTTCATTGCCGTCGCATGGTGTGCTTCGTTACAGTTGATGCATCTTCGTTCCTGGGTTCTGCATTCCCAGTGCTGATGCCCCTCCTTGGCACAATTGGAGCACATTGAGTACCCCTGGGGTTTGTTACAGAGCCTTGTAACATGATCCTCCACTGCATAACAACGGTTACATGTTATGAGCTCTATGTACTCTTCTTGGTGCACTTGGGATGGGGGGATAGACATGCAGAACATCAACAGTCCCGTTTCAGTAGCTTTCTTGGCCATGTCACTCGTCTTGAAGGTGATCTTCACATTCTTGGTGCGTGGGAACTTGTAAACTTCTTGGACTTTTGCCCAACTCTGTTCCTTTTCGACTTCGTCCAGGATTTCGTTTGCATCATGCTCGTACACAAGATCGTCCAGTCTAGTGCAGACCACCGATCGTTGAGCCCGAAGGGTAGGGGGCATGAGTGCGCTGAAGCCATCCTCGGTGAGTTTCTCATGTTTCCCAGAACTGAAGATTAAGTCAGCATCTTGCATTGATCCTGTGATCACAATTATGGCATCACGTGCTGGGATCAGACGGGTAATCTTCACCTCTGGGGCCAGAATATGCAGGAGCCTTCGCCGAGTGGCGAGGTCATTGGCCCGGGCATGCTTTATTCGCACCCGAGTCATTGCTGCTAAGTAGTGCCTTATCCAGGGCCAAGCATTTCTCCGCGCGGTGAAGGGGGTGGCACTGAGGGTCACTGAGGGTCACAGGACAGGGAACACTAGGGCAGAAACACTGGGACGAGGGGGATGGGGGGTGGGGGGGTTGGGGTGGGGGTGGGGGTGGGAGGGTAGGGGGGGTGGGGGTGGGAGGGTGGGGGGTTGGGGGTGGGGAAGGGGAGGGTAAGAGGGCACACTGGGACAGGGAGTTCAATCCTGGTCACTGTGGAGGGGCGGGAAAGACATCGCGGCACTATGGAACACGTCACTGAGACACTGTGGGGTTGTGGGGGATAGGGGTAGTATTCCTGGGCACTGGGGGATTAATCCTGGGCACTGTAGAAGGGTGGGTAGCACATCACGGCACTCGGGAGAACGTCACTGTGGGGTGAAGGGGATTCTTCCTGGGCACTAGGAAGGGGGGGGCGGAGAGGAGAGTACATCCTGGGCACTGTGGTGGGAAGGGGGGGAAGGGGTTATCGACTGGCACTGTAGTGGTTGAGAACACTTCTGGAGACTTCTCACTGCTGCGTTGAGTTGTTTGTGGAGGCCTGGTCTTCGCTTGGTGAGTGTGTAGACTGTTGCTGGCACTGGCACTTGTAGCTCAACCTTGTGGCACGCTGGCACTGAAGTGGCACTGGAGTGGAGAGGGCAATTGCCTGGCACTGTGTGGTGGCAGAAGTGGATGATGGGGGCCTGGGTGCCGAGGGAGCACCGGTGGAAGCGATGCGATAAAGGCCAAGGAAGTTTCCTTCTTTTTCGGGTGTCTCCTGTGCCAGGTAAGTATGATTTTGGCCAGTGCAGGGTAGTGCAGTGCAGTGCGGCGCGGTGCGCGCAGCAACCCCTGCTGATGATTCCCTATTGGAGCTGCCCTGTTTTCTCCTGTCGTAGACGCCCTTGGAGGGGCCAGAGTCGCCCGGAGACGATTCGTCTTGCCCTTAGATGTCCTGCTGGAGAGGGAGGCGCTCTTGGCGACCTATTTAGACTCTTCAAGGCTTCTTCTAGGGTTTCTTCGGTGTCTTCTGCCTCTTCAGCGGCGTCTTCTTGGAGATGGGAAGGAGCACGTCCTTACTGCTCGTCAGTCCTTACTGCCGTCCTCAGTGTGTGCGTTTTCTCAGTTGAAAAGTGGTATATATATTAGCGTGCCTACTCAGGATCAGGAGTCGCCACCTCAGCGAGCGTCCTGATTGGTCCAGACGCGCTCTGGGCCGATCTGATCTCGCGTATATATAGCCGTTTTTCCCAAAATTCACTACTTGCTCGCAGAGCTACCGACGAGGTTAGAGTACTCGCGCCTAAAAACGGGCTGGTCACCCATGCCCCGTGGCGAGGATTCCTTACGCCGGGGCACAGCACTGCACACTTGGTGTGCACTAACGCAGCCGGAGCTGCGTAAGAAGCACTGCACTGGGCACACAACACTAATACTTCACCAAGGTCTTGCTGCACAGCACTAACACACACACTGTTGGGGCTAATCCTAGGCACTGGGGGGAGCGGGCGGTCACCCGTCCAGCGCCTGACCGGAGTCGAAGCTTAACCCTGCATACGCACACTCGGGAGAACACTGCACTGGGGGCACACTTCACTTCACTACACAGACACTCGCTCACTTCGCAAACACTTCACTACAGTTTATCCATGCAAAACAATACACCCGCACTGTATGGAATGTCCTGGATGCTGGGGCATTCTATGGAGGGAGCACAACACTGGGGAACACTGTTGGTACACTGGGGAACACTGAAGCGAAAGACCGCTGAAGAGCAAACACTGTGCACTGGAGTTTGAGTCCAGGTCGCTGAAGGAATAAATCCGGAGCACTGGGGGTCGTGGAGTGTTTCTTGGTGGAGGAGGAAGGAAACCTGGATATCAGGGTCGCAGAGGCGCAGCGATGTGCCCAAGTGAAGCCTGAGCACTGCAGAGATGAACCCTGCCTCTCCCGCACTCAGTCACGCACTGAGTCAAGTGGAAGAGATGTGTGTAGTCTTCACTCCACGAGGTCTAGTTGCCTAGTGAGCCGCACAAGGCTGAAAGTGGGGCGGGCGGCCGGTCGCTGATTGGCTGAAAGCAATGCTCTCAGCCGAGTGCGAACAGCAAGAGGACTGGCCGAGGATTGTTCTTGTCCTACGGACAAGAACAGCTGGGCGGACGACAGGAGTGCGGTGCAAGACGTCTGTACTCCACGGCGGCTGAGTGGTCTCTGTGTGCGTTTTCTCAGTTGAAAAGTGGTATATATATTAGCGTGCCTACTCAGGATCAGGAGTCGCCACCTCAGCGAGCGTCCTGATTGGTCCAGACGCGCTCTGGGCCGATCTGATCTCGCGTATATATAGCCGTTTTTCCCAAAATTCACTACTTGCTCGCAGAGCTACCGACGAGGTTAGAGTACTCGCGCTCCTCATTTATCACCAACAACAACAACTACTACTACTACTACTACTACCACAACATCCATTATCATGTCTGGACGCGGCAAGGGAGGAAAGGTGAAGGGAAAGTCAAAGTCCCGTTCCAGTCGTGCTGGACTCCAGTTCCCGGTCGGCAGGATTCATCGCCTTCTAAGGAAAGGCAACTACGCCGAGCGCGTGGGTGCTGGTGCCCCCGTGTACCTTGCGGCAGTTATGGAGTACCTGGCTGCTGAAGTCCTTGAGCTTGCCGGCAATGCCGCCCGTGACAACAAGAAGACTCGCATCATCCCACGTCACCTGCAGCTGGCCATCCGCAACGACGAGGAACTTAACAAGCTCCTCTCCGGAGTCACCATTGCACAGGGTGGCGTGCTGCCCAACATTCAGGCCGTGCTCCTTCCCAAGAAGACTGAGAAGAAGTAAATAAAGGGCCTCCCTCCCCTTCAGCCAATATCACCATCAATCCGGCTCCTCTTCGGAGCCACACGTTCAAACGTCTAGAGAGTTGTGTAGACTATACTGGTATATCAATAATAAGCAAGTAGTGTATTTATTTTCGAGTTAGTTATTTGTTATTATTATTATTATTATTTAGTCAGGCACGCAAGTGACCGAGAATAAATATGTATACTATATTTCTACTAATGTACCTGCTGTGTGTCACAGTGGAGAGTTGATTAGATGTGTTGCCTATTGTGATATGTTGAGCGTCTTTTTCATCTCAATGTATATTTTGTTTTATGAGAAACTGAGAACGATGAGGGGCGTGATCATTGAAATAAGTCAATGATAATAATAATAATAATAATAATAATAATAATAATAATAATAATAATAATAATAATAATGATAATAATAATAATAATAATAATAATAATAATAATAATGATAATAATAATAATACTTGGAGAAGACCTGATGAAGTGAGAAAGATGGTTATAATTAATAATGGTTTCTTTTCTTAGCTCAGATAGTGATAGTGAACATGGTTATGAGAAAGTAGTAGTAATAATAGTAGTCTATGGTCCTTCTTTCTTTTCATGTTTGTGGACCTTAAAAAGGTCCGGGAGATGATGTTATTCAATGATGATAATGCAAGCTGAATAGCTGGCACCATCTCAATAATGGAGCGATTTAACCACCAAATCCGTACAGGGTACGGCCCTGACGCTTGAGGGCGTAGACAACGTCCATGGCAGTAACGGTCTTACGCTTGGCGTGCTCGGTATAGGTGACAGCATCCCTGATAACGTTCTCAAGGAACACCTTGAGCACCCCACGAGTCTCCTCGTAGA
>NW_026973795.1:122500-130000 GCF_035594125.1 Scylla paramamosain | reverse complement strand
CAACTCCTCTCCTCTAACTGACTGTCTTCAGCTTCTCTCTCACCGCCGCAATGTTGCATATCTAGCTGTCTTCTACCGCTATTTTCATGCTAACTGCTCTTCTGATCTTGCTAACTGCATGCCTCCCCTCCTTCCGTGGCCTCGCTGCACAAGACTTTCTTCTTTCTCTCACCTCTATTCTGTCCACTTCTCTAACGCAAGAGTTAACTAGTATTCTCAATCATTCATCCCTTTCTCTGGTAAACTCTGGAACTCCCTGCCTGCTTCCGTATTTCCACCTTCCTATGACTTGAATTCCTTCAAGAGGGAGGTTTCAAGACACTTATTCATCATTTTTTGACCACTGCTTTGACCCCTGTATGGGACTGGCATTTCAGTGGGCATTTTTTTTATTACATTTTTGTTGCCCTTGGCCAGTGTCCTTCCTACATAAAAAAAAAAAAAAAAATAGTAGTAGTAGTAGCAGTAGTAGTAGTAGTAGTAGTAGTAGTAGTAATGCTATTTTTCATATATTTAGTAATTTTTTTTTTTCATATTATTATTTATATTTATATTTTTTGTTTTGTTTTGACATTCATACGAATGCTATAAAGGTGAAGCATAGAAATTTATTTGATTGATTAATTAATTTATATATCTATTTATTTTGATTTTTTAAATTAATTAATTTATTTATTTTTATTATTATTATTTTTTTTTTTTATGTCTCTATGATAAGCAAAGCATTATAGAATTTATGAAAGCACATATCCTCTAGAGTCTTGCCCTACAAAAGATTCTGTAAAGTAAAAAATAAAGGGAATAAGTGTCAGTGACGTTTGATGAATAGAGGAAGGCGTGGCAGAAATTACCATAAAACGTATATAAATGAAAATTTATCTTCTTCGTATTTTCCAACTTGCGTTTGCTTCTTGAAAATTTAACTGGGTGGGTCATATAGCAGACATATTGTTCTTTCCTCCATTGTAGTTTGTTTCCAGCAAGCCCCCTAAATAAAGTTTCTGTTTTTTTTTTTTTTTTTTTTTTTTTAAAGAAATGAGGAATTACATTCTAACGCTGATCACTGAGCGGAGCGTAGACGAGCTGCTATCCTCAAGGACGTTACCTCTCTCTCTCTCTCTCTCTCTCTCTAAATAAGACTTTAAATAAAAAGAATATATATATATATATATATATATATATATATATATATATATATATATATATATATATATATATATATATATATATATATATATATATATATATATATATATATATATATATATATATATATATTAAAAGACAATGAATATCCTCTGGGGAAGGGGTGACAATCCTTATTTAACCCTTAATTTCAGTTGAATTTTGACAAGTCTACGTTAAAATGTTTCCATTTTTCTGCAGTGATAAAGAAACGTAGAGGGGTAGCTAATATATTTAATTGTTAATTGTATCTTTTTTTCTTTCTTTTTTTCATTTATTCTTTTATTAATTTTTCTTTTCATTGCTTAATTATGCATTATGCCGACACTGCAGGTTACAATTGCAGATATTGCAAGTATTTTTGACACAATACAAGTACATCCAGCTAAACTATTGCTACAGTATAGA
This sequence comes from Scylla paramamosain, assembly GCF_035594125.1. Classification (NCBI taxonomy): domain Eukaryota; kingdom Metazoa; phylum Arthropoda; class Malacostraca; order Decapoda; family Portunidae; genus Scylla; species Scylla paramamosain. Next base: position 128,407 of record NW_026973795.1, on the reverse strand, counting down.
GAGAGTATTTCGATTACATACCTTATTCTTCATCTTCTTTTCTTCTTTTTTTTTTTTTAATAAATATAATAATAAATAAATAAGTAAATAGGTATTGTCAAATGAAATCGTCGAGATTACGCAGGGGTTTCGGGCAATACTTGGATGGGTGACTACACAAGCCTCATCTGTCTGAAAAAAAATAAATAAATAAAAAAAATAAGAATAAGAATAGGGAGAATGAACGAAAATTTTAAGTAATAAAGATAACAGTAAGAATTATTATAACAAGAATAAGAAAAATTACAATAAAGGAATATAAAAAAAAAGAAAGAAAGCATCCCATGTCTTTCTTCCTAATTGTCATAGAAGGGTGAATTCTTTTGTATATTTTCCAACATTTCCAATACAACGATATGAATGGGGGAAGAAAGAATAAGAATAATAGAAAGAAGGCCTCCCAACACCTAGTTCTCCGGTCTTGGCCAATTAGCTAACGGCGGGATCAGCGCAGTTAAGCAGGGGGTCCGGGAAGAACTTGGATGGGTGACCACAAAAGCCTCATCTCTCTGAGAATAGAAAAAAATAGCAATAAGAATGAGGAGAATGAACGAAAAACGAAAATAATAAAATAACAATAACAACTATAATAAAAAAAAGAAAATTAAGAATAAAAAGAACAAAAATAAGGGAAAAAAGTAATAATATATCTCTCTTGCTAATTGTCGTAGAATTATGAATGAAGGGTTAATTTTAGTGCATATTTTCCAACATTTTCAGCACAACAATGCAACAACAATACAGGAAAGAATAAGAATAAGAGAAATAAGCCCTCCCAACACCTTGTTCTCCGCTCTTGACCAATCAGCTGACGGCGGGATCAGCAAGGTTAAGCAGGGGGTCCGGGCAGAACTTGGATGGGTGACCGCACAAGCCTCATCTCTCTAAAAGTAGGATAAATAAGAATAAGATAAGGAAGAATAATAAAAAAAAATGAAAATAATAAAGATAACAATATTAATTATGACAAGAATAAGAAAAAAATAGAATAAAAAGAATGAAAAAAATAAGAATATCACAACTTTCTTGCTAATTGTCTTAGAATTTTAAATGACATGTCAGTTCTGCTGTATATTTTCCAAGATTTGTTATGAATGAGGGAAGAAAGAATAAGAATAAGAATAAGAATAAGAACAAAATGAATTAGACTAACAATAATGATCACATCTTTCATGCGGTGACTGCGTGGGCGATGAGCCTCACTGGACGTTTCTGACCAATCACAAGGCAGGGTTGGAGTCGTCGGGCCCACCCGATTCATATATAAAGGGATTTTGTGGGAAGCGCGGGCAGACTCAGCTGAGTGTTCGTTGTGAGTTGTTGTTACCACAACTATGGCACGTACCAAGCAAACGGCTCGCAAGTCCACTGGTGGCAAGGCGCCCCGCAAGCAGCTTGCTACAAAGGCAGCTCGCAAGTCTGCTCCAGCCACTGGAGGTGTCAAGAAACCCCACCGTTACAGGCCTGGAACCGTTGCTCTCCGTGAGATCCGCCGTTATCAGAAGAGCACTGAGCTGCTTATCAGGAAACTGCCTTTCCAGCGCCTGGTGCGTGAAATTGCTCAGGATTTCAAGACTGACCTCCGCTTCCAGTCCTCTGCTGTCATGGCTCTCCAGGAAGCTTCCGAGGCTTACCTCGTGGGTCTGTTTGAGGATACCAACCTGTGCGCCATCCATGCCAAGCGCGTGACTATCATGCCAAAGGACATCCAACTGGCTCGTCGCATCCGTGGCGAGCGTGCCTAAGAAGTCATCCACGAATGATCTTCATAACAGCAATATCTAGGCCCTTTTTAGGGCCAAACATCTCTTTCATTAAAGAATTTTCATAGACAATCTGTTTGGTTTTGTGGAAGAAAATATTTATTTTCCATCTTTCAGTATCAGGTATCGACTTTCAACTCAATATCCTTCCCCCCTTTTTTTTTTTTTATATTATTATTATTATTCCCTCTTCCATGGCCATATCTCTTTCACTTGGGAGAATTTTTATCTTTCTTTATCTCTATTTTTTTTTTATCTTTTCTTTATCTCCACAGAATAATAATCACGATAATAATAAGCATAATAATAATAATAATAATAATAATAATAATAATAATAATAATAATAATAATAATGATACAATAATTATTATAATAATAATCATAATAAAAACAACAATATTAATATTATTAATAATGATAATAATAATAATAATAATAATAATAATAATAATAATAATAATAATAAAAATAATAATAATAATAATATTAATAATAATAACAATAATTATAATAATAATGCATTTGTCTATATCGTATCTTTTTTCCTTTTCAAGTGTGGCTCCAATGGAGCCGGGTATTATTTTATACTGGCAGCAGTATACTGGCCGCCTGTTTACTTGGAGGAGGTATACTTGGTAACAGCCTTGGTGCCTTCAGAAACAGCGTGTTTTGCCAGTTCACCAGGCAGAAGAAGACGGACAGCGGTCTGGATTTCCCGGCTGGTGATGGTGGAGCGCTTGTTATAGTGTGCCAGGCGGGATGCCTCGGCAGCGATGCGCTCGAAAATGTCATTCACGAACGAGTTCATGATTGACATGGCCTTGGAGGACACGCCAGTGTCTGGGTGGACTTGCTTGAGCACCTTGTAGATGTAGATGGAGTAGCTCTCCTTCCTCCTGCGCTTCTTCTTCTTGTCGCCCTTGGCAATGGCCTTCTGTGCCTTGCCAGCTTTCTTGGCAGCCTTTCCTGATGCTTTGGGAGGCATAGTGTCGCCGTACTGCTGTGAGAACGAGTGTGCGTTTTCTCAGTTGAAAAGTGGTATATATATTAGCGTGCCTACTCAGGATCAGGAGTCGCCACCTCAGCGAGCGTCCTGATTGGTCCAGACGCGCTCTGGGCCGATCTGATCTCGCGTATATATAGCCGTTTTTCCCAAAATTCACTACCAGCACAATGTATTACACTGGACGACTCGTAAGTACGACTTATGTAACACTTACCGACAGTTTGACCCGGACGTCATACTAATTAACGGACACGGACTACCAGACGAAAACAGACTTAGGATTCCTGGATTTCGAGTTCACCAGATGAACTCTAGTGGTGAGCAAAATGATGGAGTGGCGATAGCAGTCAGATGCTCGCTCACTCACAGAATTCAGGATGACTTTCTTTCTGACACCTTAGCTGTTGACATAGAGACATTCGATGGGACCTTGACAATTGCAACTACATATTTACCTCCTAGACGACAGTACATCCCCCACCCCGATTTCATGAGACTCATACGTAGGCAGACACCGATGCTTTTCGCAGGAGACTTGAACGCCCGACACCAGACACTAGGGTATGGTACTACGAATCAGGTAGGCCGTGATCTCACGGACTATTTTAGACGACAAACCGCGAGACACATTGGCCCTAATTTTCCGACCTACTATGGACCTCTCTCCTCCACTTCACCTGACATTGTCTTCTCCAATCAAACCTTCCACTATGCTCATTCTCTCTCCCCTGGCCCGCTAACTAGTAGTGATCACATACCAATCATTATTGACATTTCAACTTCTCCTATTCTCACTCCGACCCCCCTTTCTTACTCCTTTCATAGGGTTGACTGGGACTCCTTTCAGGAGGACGAAAGCTTAGACATGACAGACGCAATTGACATCTCCCGAGCGAGTCTCGAGGAGATAGACACAGCACTAGCGGACTGGACGACAAAGGTAAAAGACACTGCGGACCGACACATACCAAAAACACAGTACAGACTAGAACCTGCCCCAAGACCGACTAGACAAACACAGATGACAAGGATACAATTCAATGCACTACGACAAAGAGCACAACTTCATGGCTGGACGAACGACGACTATAGAAGATACGTTAGACTTAGACTTACGCTCCATGAATTAAGGAGAGACGAAGCCAGGCGACACTGGGGACGGACTCTGGAGGGTCTGGCTTCAAGGTGCAAGGAGCCCAGGAGGTTCTGGGCCCAGGTAAAACGCCTATCTGGACGAACAAAAGGACAAGACTCATACCTACTTGACAGGAACGGACAAAGACACTACAGTAATGTTGACAAAGCCAGACTATTTACTAGGAAATGGGAAACAGTTTTCCAAGACGACGACGAGGATTATGAGGACAATGACATGGTGCTGGATTACCTTGCAGTCCACAGACATCGCACCACTCCGCACCAGGAAGCGGACCCCACGAGGCTGGCGGGTGACTCCCCACTCACCTGTTTCATCTCCCTAGAAGAGCTAAAAGCAGCCATTAGGTCAAGCAAGCCCACCTGCCCTGGCAGCAGTGGGATCAACAGGACAATTCTCGCCCACCTCCCGCCTCCTGCTCTTGCTCGACTCCGGGACATCTTCAACTCTGCCCTGTCGGCAGGTTATTTTCCAGACGGGCTTAAAGAAGCGGAGATGAAGATGATAGCCAAGCCTGGCAAGGCTCTAACACAACCGGACAGCTATCGGCCCATCTCCCTCCTGGAGGTGCCAGGAAAAATGTTCGAGAGGGTCATCGGCAGGAGGCTGCGTGACCACCTGGATGGGGGACACCTGTACAACACGGCACAATATGGTTTCCGTCGGGGAAGAGGCACGACGCACGCCATAGCTGTGGCAACAGAGACTCTGGCACTCCACCAGGCACTGGGACATCGGTGCAACCTAGTACTCAGAGATGTAAGCAAGGCGTTCGACAAAGTGTGGCACTTGGGGCTTAAGTTCAAGGTGCTGCACTTGGGGCTCCCGGGCCCTGTCGAGCGCCTTCTCTGCGACTTTTTGGACGATAGGAGTGCCAGAGTGCGTGTCGGCACCTACAGCGGACCGCCCTTCCCGCTGCAGACAGGGGTGCCACAGGGAAGTGTCCTCTCCCCGACGCTATATACCATATTCACAGGAGACTGTCCTGCCTCCCAGGCAGGAATAAACGTCCAGTATGCGGACGACGTCTCCCAGGTAGTCTTCCATCCAGGAAGGTCGCGCCTGATGCTAAATGCGAGGACCGGGCGGGAAATTACGCGAGTCAGCACGTTCGAGGAAGAATGGAGAATAAGAACAAACATGGCTAAATTCTCAGTCATAGCACCAGCCACGCAGAACCCTGAACTTCTGCTGGTCGATGAGGAAGCCGTCGAGTTCAGCCCCAGCGGGAAACTACTGGGCCTTCACGTCTCAGGGCGAGGGTACTCGGCCCACATCTCCCAGAGGGTGGCGAGGGGCAAGGCTGCCTTGGCCCTCCTCCGACGTTTTCGAGAGCTGGACAGCAAGGTCAAGCTCCACCTGGTCAAGACCATGGTGCTGCCTGTCCTAACGTACCCACCTGTCCCTCTACATGCCCTCACCCAGACTGCCCACCGCCGCCTCCAGAGAGTACAAAATGCTGCACTTCGGTTTGCGGCTGGCGTCCGGTGGGATGATTTCAAGAGCTCTGAATCCCTTCATATGGACTCAGACACCCCCCCGGTCAACATACGTCTACACCAACAAGCGGCACAGATGTGGCAGCGCATGGCCGAGGAGGACTGGGAGCAGTACCGGACCCTGAGACAGCTCCATGAAGCAGCGCCACAGTCGCAGCACTCATGGTTTCCCAGAAGCTTGTGGGCGCTGGAACGGACCCCTAACCCGGAACCACTTTACAAATAAGTCTATTATGTATTAATGTAAAAATGCATTATGTAAAAATTAAGAAATTTATTTCCCATTGTAAATAAACATACTACATCATCTCACAATATAAATATGTTACTTTAAGGATATATACAATATGTAAAGAAATAAATACCCCCATATAAGCTTCAAACAACATGTAAACTTTCATATTAAATATAGTTTCTAATATGTATAATAATAGCAGGTCGG
>NW_026973795.1:105000-117500 GCF_035594125.1 Scylla paramamosain | reverse complement strand
CTCTCTCTCTCTCTCTCTCTCTCTCTCTCTCTCTCTCTCTCTCTCTCTCTCTCTCTCTCTAACTCCCTTCGTGATTTCTGGCATCTAGCCAAAAAGTATCTCCAATAACTTTGCTGCTTCTTCTTTCCCTACTCTATTTCAACCAGATGGCACCACTGCTATCGCATCTATTTCTAAAGCTGAAATCTTTGCTCAAACCTTTGCTAAAAATTCTACATTGGACGATTCTGGGCTTGTTCCTCCCTCTCCTCCACCCTCTGACAACTTCATGCCACCTATTAAAATTCTTCGCAATGATGTTTTCCATGCCCTCGCTGGCCTAAACCCTCGGAAGGCTTATGGACCGGATGGGGTCCCTCCTATTGTTCTCCGAAACAATGCCTCCATGCTTGCACCTTGCCTATTCAAATTCTTTCAGCTCTGTCTGTCAACACTACCTTTCCTTCTTGCTGGAAGTTTACTTACATTCAACCTGTTCCTAAAAAGGGTGACCGTTCTAATCCCTCAAACTACCATCCTATTGCTTTAATTTCCTGCCTATCTAAAGTTTTTGAATCTATCTTCAACAGGAAGATTCTTAAACATCTATCACTCCACAACCTTCTATCTGATCGCCAGTATGGGTTCCGTCAAGGCCGCTCTACTGGTGATCTTCTGGCTTTCCTTACTGAGTCTTGGTCATCCTCTTTTAGAGATTTTGGTGAAACTTTTGCTGTTGCCTTGGACATAATTATCAAAAGCTTTTGATAGAGTCTGGCACAAAGCTTTGATTTCCAAACTACCCTCCTACGGTTTCTATCCTTCTCTCTGTTTACTTCATCTCAAGTTTCCTTTTTGACCGTTCTATTGCTGCTGTGGTAGACGGTCACTGTTCTTCTCCTAAATCAATTAACAGTGGTGTTCCTCAGGGTTCTGTCCTGTCACCCACTCTCTTCTTATTATTCATTAATGATCTTCTAAACCAAACTTCTTGTCCTATCCACTCCTACGCTGAAGATACCACCCTGCACTTTTCCACGTCTTTTCATAGACGTCCAACCCTTCAGGAGGTAAACATATCACGCAGGGAAGCCACAGAACGCCTGACTTCTGATCTTTCTAAAATTTCTCATTGGGGCAGAACAAACTTGATATTGTTCAATGCCTCAAAAAATCAATTCCTCCATCTATCAACTCGACACAACCTTCCAGACAACTATCCCCTCTTCTTCAATGACACTCAACTGTCCCCCTCTTCTACATTGAACATCCTCGGTCTGTCCTTTACTTATAATCTGAACTGGAAACTTCACATCTCATCTCTAGCTAAAACAGCTTTTATGAAGTTAGGTGTTCTGAGACGTCTCCGCCAGTTTTTCTCACCCCCCCAGCTGCTAACTCTGTACAAGGGCCTTATCCGTCCATGTATGGAGTATGCTTCACATGTCTGAGGGGGGTTCCACTCATACTGCTTTTCTAGACAGGGTGGAATCAAAAGCTTTTCGTCTCATCAACTCCTCTCCTCTAACTGACTGTCTTCAGCTTCTCTCTCACCGCCGCAATGTTGCATATCTAGCTGTCTTCTACCGCTATTTTCATGCTAACTGCTCTTCTGATCTTGCTAACTGCATGCCTCCCCTCCTTCCGTGGCCTCGCTGCACAAGACTTTCTTCTTTCTCTCACCTCTATTCTGTCCACTTCTCTAACGCAAGAGTTAACTAGTATTCTCAATCATTCATCCCTTTCTCTGGTAAACTCTGGAACTCCCTGCCTGCTTCCGTATTTCCACCTTCCTATGACTTGAATTCCTTCAAGAGGGAGGTTTCAAGACACTTATTCATCATTTTTTGACCACTGCTTTGACCCCTGTATGGGACTGGCATTTCAGTGGGCATTTTTTTTATTACATTTTTGTTGCCCTTGGCCAGTGTCCTTCCTACATAAAAAAAAAAAAAAAAAATAGTAGTAGTAGTAGCAGTAGTAGTAGTAGTAGTAGTAGTAGTAGTAATGCTATTTTTCATATATTTAGTAATTTTTTTTTTTCATATTATTATTTATATTTATATTTTTTGTTTTGTTTTGACATTCATACGAATGCTATAAAGGTGAAGCATAGAAATTTATTTGATTGATTAAATAATTTATATATCTATTTATTTTGATTTTTTAAATTAATTAATTTATTTATTTTTATTATTATTATTTTTTTTTTTTATGTCTCTATGATAAGCAAAGCATTATAGAATTTATGAAAGCACATATCCTCTAGAGTCTTGCCCTACAAAAGATTCTGTAAAGTAAAAAATAAAGGGAATAAGTGTCAGTGACGTTTGATGAATAGAGGAAGGCGTGGCAGAAATTACCATAAAACGTATATAAATGAAAATTTATCTTCCTCGTATTTTCCAACTTGCGTTTGCTTCTTGAAAATTTAACTGGGTGGGTCATATAGCAGACATATTGTTCTTTCCTCCATTGTAGTTTGTTTCCAGCAAGCCCCCTAAATAAAGTTTCTGTTTTTTTTTTTTTTTTTTTTTTTTTAAAGAAATGAGGAATTACATTCTAACGCTGATCACTGAGCGGAGCGTAGACGAGCTGCTATCCTCAAGGACGTTACCTCTCTCTCTCTCTCTCTCTCTCTCTAAATAAGACTTTAAATAAAAAGAATATATATATATATATATATATATATATATATATATATATATATATATATATATATATATATATATATATATATATATATATATATATATATATATATATATATATATATATATTAAAAGACAATGAATATCCTCTGGGGAAGGGGTGACAATCCTTATTTAACCCTTAATTTCAGTTGAATTTTGACAAGTCTACGTTAAAATGTTTCCATTTTTCTGCAGTGATAAAGAAACGTAGAGGGGTAGCTAATATATTTAATTGTTAATTGTATCTTTTTTTCTTTCTTTTTTTCATTTATTCTTTTATTAATTTTTCTTTTCATTGCTTAATTATGCATTATGCCGACACTGCAGGTTACAATTGCAGATATTGCAAGTATTTTTGACACAATACAAGTACATCCAGCTAAACTATTGCTACAGTATAGAGAGAGTATTTCGATTACATACCTTATTCTTCATCTTCTTTTCTTCTTTTTTTTTTTAATAAATATAATAATAAATAAATAAGTAAATAGGTATTGTCAAATGAAATCGTCGAGATTACGCAGGGGTTTCGGGCAATACTTGGATGGGTGACTACACAAGCCTCATCTGTCTGAAAAAAAATAAATAAATAAAAAAAATAAGAATAAGAATAGGGAGAATGAACGAAAATTTTAAGTAATAAAGATAACAGTAAGAATTATTATAACAAGAATAAGAAAAATTACAATAAAGGAATATAAAAAAAAAGAAAGAAAGCATCCCATGTCTTTCTTCCTAATTGTCATAGAAGGGTGAATTCTTTTGTATATTTTCCAACATTTCCAATACAACGATATGAATGGGGGAAGAAAGAATAAGAATAATAGAAAGAAGGCCTCCCAACACCTAGTTCTCCGGTCTTGGCCAATTAGCTAACGGCGGGATCAGCGCAGTTAAGCAGGGGGTCCGGGAAGAACTTGGATGGGTGACCACAAAAGCCTCATCTCTCTGAGAATAGAAAAAAATAGCAATAAGAATGAGGAGAATGAACGAAAAACGAAAATAATAAAATAACAATAACAACTATAATAAAAAAAAGAAGATTAAGAATAAAAAGAACAAAAATAAGGGAAAAAAGTAATAATATATCTCTCTTGCTAATTGTCGTAGAATTATGAATGAAGGGTTAATTTTAGTGCATATTTTCCAACATTTTCAGCACAACAATGCAACAACAATACAGGAAAGAATAAGAATAAGAGAAATAAGCCCTCCCAACACCTTGTTCTCCGCTCTTGACCAATCAGCTGACGGCGGGATCAGCAAGGTTAAGCAGGGGGTCCGGGCAGAACTTGGATGGGTGACCGCACAAGCCTCATCTCTCTAAAAGTAGGATAAATAAGAATAAGATAAGGAAGAATAATAAAAAAAAATGAAAATAATAAAGATAACAATATTAATTATGACAAGAATAAGAAAAAAATAGAATAAAAAGAATGAAAAAAATAAGAATATCACAACTTTCTTGCTAATTGTCTTAGAATTTTAAATGACATGTCAGTTCTGCTGTATATTTTCCAAGATTTGTTATGAATGAGGGAAGAAAGAATAAGAATAAGAATAAGAATAAGAACAAAATGAATTAGACTAACAATAATGATCACATCTTTCATGCGGTGACTGCGTGGGCGATGAGCCTCACTGGACGTTTCTGACCAATCACAAGGCAGGGTTGGAGTCGTCGGGCCCACCCGATTCATATATAAAGGGATTTTGTGGGAAGCGCGGGCAGACTCAGCTGAGTGTTCGTTGTGAGTTGTTGTTACCACAACTATGGCACGTACCAAGCAAACGGCTCGCAAGTCCACTGGTGGCAAGGCGCCCCGCAAGCAGCTTGCTACAAAGGCAGCTCGCAAGTCTGCTCCAGCCACTGGAGGTGTCAAGAAACCCCACCGTTACAGGCCTGGAACCGTTGCTCTCCGTGAGATCCGCCGTTATCAGAAGAGCACTGAGCTGCTTATCAGGAAACTGCCTTTCCAGCGCCTGGTGCGTGAAATTGCTCAGGATTTCAAGACTGACCTCCGCTTCCAGTCCTCTGCTGTCATGGCTCTCCAGGAAGCTTCCGAGGCTTACCTCGTGGGTCTGTTTGAGGATACCAACCTGTGCGCCATCCATGCCAAGCGCGTGACTATCATGCCAAAGGACATCCAACTGGCTCGTCGCATCCGTGGCGAGCGTGCCTAAGAAGTCATCCACGAATGATCTTCATAACAGCAATATCTAGGCCCTTTTTAGGGCCAAACATCTCTTTCATTAAAGAATTTTCATAGACAATCTGTTTGGTTTTGTGGAAGAAAATATTTATTTTCCATCTTTCAGTATCAGGTATCGACTTTCAACTCAATATCCTTCCCCCCTTTTTTTTTTTTTATATTATTATTATTATTCCCTCTTCCATGGCCATATCTCTTTCACTTGGGAGAATTTTTATCTTTCTTTATCTCTATTTTTTTTTATCTTTTCTTTATCTCCACAGAATAATAATCACGATAATAATAAGCATAATAATAATAATAATAATAATAATAATAATAATAATAATAATAATAATAATAATGATACAATAATTATTATAATAATAATCATAATAAAAACAACAATATTAATATTATTAATAATGATAATAATAATAATAATAATAATAATAATAATAATAATAATAATAATAATAAAAATAATAATAATAATAATATTAATAATAATAACAATAATTATAATAATAATGCATTTGTCTATATCGTATCTTTTTTCCTTTTCAAGTGTGGCTCCAATGGAGCCGGGTATTATTTTATACTGGCAGCAGTATACTGGCCGCCTGTTTACTTGGAGGAGGTATACTTGGTAACAGCCTTGGTGCCTTCAGAAACAGCGTGTTTTGCCAGTTCACCAGGCAGAAGAAGACGGACAGCGGTCTGGATTTCCCGGCTGGTGATGGTGGAGCGCTTGTTATAGTGTGCCAGGCGGGATGCCTCGGCAGCGATGCGCTCGAAAATGTCATTCACGAACGAGTTCATGATTGACATGGCCTTGGAGGACACGCCAGTGTCTGGGTGGACTTGCTTGAGCACCTTGTAGATGTAGATGGAGTAGCTCTCCTTCCTCCTGCGCTTCTTCTTCTTGTCGCCCTTGGCAATGGCCTTCTGTGCCTTGCCAGCTTTCTTGGCAGCCTTTCCTGATGCTTTGGGAGGCATAGTGTCGCCGTACTGCTGTGAGAACGAGTGTGCGTTTTCTCAGTTGAAAAGTGGTATATATATTAGCGTGCCTACTCAGGATCAGGAGTCGCCACCTCAGCGAGCGTCCTGATTGGTCCAGACGCGCTCTGGGCCGATCTGATCTCGCGTATATATAGCCGTTTTTCCCAAAATTCACTACTTGCTCGCAGAGCTACCGACGAGGTTAGAGTACTCGCGCTCCTCATTTATCACCAACAACAACAACTACTACTACTACTACTACTACCACAACATCCATTATCATGTCTGGACGCGGCAAGGGAGGAAAGGTGAAGGGAAAGTCAAAGTCCCGTTCCAGTCGTGCTGGACTCCAGTTCCCGGTCGGCAGGATTCATCGCCTTCTAAGGAAAGGCAACTACGCCGAGCGCGTGGGTGCTGGTGCCCCCGTGTACCTTGCGGCAGTTATGGAGTACCTGGCTGCTGAAGTCCTTGAGCTTGCCGGCAATGCCGCCCGTGACAACAAGAAGACTCGCATCATCCCACGTCACCTGCAGCTGGCCATCCGCAACGACGAGGAACTTAACAAGCTCCTCTCCGGAGTCACCATTGCACAGGGTGGCGTGCTGCCCAACATTCAGGCCGTGCTCCTTCCCAAGAAGACTGAGAAGAAGTAAATAAAGGGCCTCCCTCCCCTTCAGCCAATATCACCATCAATCCGGCTCCTCTTCGGAGCCACACGTTCAAACATCTAGAGAGTTGTGTAGACTATACTGGTATATCAATAATAAGCAAGTAGTGTATTTATTTTCGAGTTAGTTATTTGTTATTATTATTATTATTATTTAGTCAGGCACGCAAGTGACCGAGAATAAATATGTATACTATATTTCTACTAATGTACCTGCTGTGTGTCACAGTGGAGAGTTGATTAGATGTGTTGCCTATTGTGATATGTTGAGCGTCTTTTTCATCTCAATGTATATTTTGTTTTATGAGAAACTGAGAACGATGAGGGGCGTGATCATTGAAATAAGTCAATGATAATAATAATAATAATAATAATAATAATAATAATAATAATAATAATAATAATGATAATAATAATAATAATAATAATAATAATAATAATGATAATAATAATAATACTTGGAGAAGACCTGATGAAGTGAGAAAGATGGTTATAATTAATAATGGTTTCTTTTCTTAGCTCAGATAGTGATAGTGAACATGGTTATGAGAAAGTAGTAGTAATAATAGTAGTCTATGGTCCTTCTTTCTTTTCATGTTTGTGGACCTTAAAAAGGTCCGGGAGATGATGTTATTCAATGATGATAATGCAAGCTGAATAGCTGGCACCATCTCAATAATGGAGCGATTTAACCACCAAATCCGTACAGGGTACGGCCCTGACGCTTGAGGGCGTAGACAACGTCCATGGCAGTAACGGTCTTACGCTTGGCGTGCTCGGTATAGGTGACAGCATCCCTGATAACGTTCTCAAGGAACACCTTGAGCACCCCACGAGTCTCCTCGTAGATGAGACCAGAGATGCGCTTGACGCCACCTCGGCGAGCTAGACGACGGATAGCAGGCTTGGTGATTCCCTGGATGTTATCACGCAGAACCTTACGGTGACGCTTGGCGCCTCCCTTTCCAAGACCCTTGCCTCCCTTGCCGCGGCCAGTCATGGTGATGAGAGCTGCTAGTACGACGTCCGAACGGTCTAACAGGAAGCTCACGAATGTGCCTCAAAATAACATAACATAACATAACAAAGAGAGAAAAGATGGGGAGGGGGAAGTGGGGATAGTGGGAAGAATAGGGGGGTGATAAGAAGGGAATTGTAGTAGGAGAAATAGTCACTGGGGCTTAACCCAGGCGCAATTTCAATGAGGAAGGACATCTTTTTTTTTTTTTTTTTTTTTTTTTTTTTTTTTTTTTTTTTTTTTTTTTTTTTTTTTTTACGTGTTATATTCATGCTAAGATGGCAAGGGGGACAAGGTCTTTATCGGGGAAAGCAGGAGAGTCCGCCACCAACCGAGCAGGCCAAGCCCAACACAGCCACAGCCACGAACGCCGCCCACGCACCCAAAACCCCGGGCCAAACCACGCACAAGTTAGGGGCCAGACTATCCAGAGCCTGCACCATCAGGATGTGAAAGAGGAGTGAAGGACAGTCAGAGTAGAAAGGGTTTTTTTTTTTTTGCTTTTTATTGGTTCAAAGAAGGACAGAGGAAGAAGTACATCCGTATAGCGGAGGGACCTACAGTTTTACGTGGGTTCCGAACCACGGATAGTAGTAGAGTGATTTGGTGATGGCAGGGATATTTAATGTATGATGTAATGTGGTGGGTGAAAAAGCGGTGTCGGTCCTTTCTGCTCTTGTCCTGTGACTCTTCCTGCAAAAAGGCCAACCTGCTAAAGAAAAGAGAAGTATAAAAAATGTTGTGGTGTTATGTGCATGGGGAGGGTGAGGATGGTTTGTGATAATGATTGACATGATGGTAGGATGTGCAATGACAGAGGCTCGAAAAGGCTCCCTCACCGCAACGAGGGGTCAAATCTAATACCATCTGCTTGCACGCGGTAAGTCGCTGGTGGCGGGGGGTGAATGGGGATTCCTGCATGGATGCTTCCAGGGCCCCGCCCCACCATCTCTTGACTACCTTCCTGCCCAGCCCTTGCCGCACCCAACTACCTCTGTGTGGGGGGTGAAGTGGCTTCCACTGAATGGTGTGGTTACCGTCCCCATCATCAGTACTGGCCGCTCCTTAACTACCTCGGGGGGTACCGCTACCGGAACGTCATGCCGACGTCCGGGGGCCCCATTGCCGTGACGTCAGTGGGAGGAGTGCGGTTCGTGCTATCCCCGTCTCTCTGGAAGTGGTCCGGTGCCCCCTTGAAACCTAGGCTGCGAGGCAAGAAAATAATGTATAAAAAACAAAAATATGAATACAAAGCCATAAGACAAAAAATATGAAAAAACCACTAGGTGTTGCCACACGACCCCACTCCCTCGGTCAGAGGCATGGTATGTTAATGGCGGTGATTTTTTGTCGCGTCCCTTTCCCAAGAGCGGTCCGGTGCCACCTTAAAACCTAGGCTGCGAGACAGAAAAATAATGCACAAAAACAAAAATATGAATACAAAACCATAAGACAAAAAATATGAAAAAACCACTAGGTGTTGGCACGCGGGACCGCCCACGTGAACGAGAGAACGACGATGATGCCACTCAGACACCATGAGTGGTACAGAGAAAGGAGATAGTGAAGGGAAGAAAGGAGGAGTCCATTATTAGAAAACAGGTTCAGGAGGCACAGTGGGAGGATCAAGGAGATTGCAGTGCGGCAGGTGACGGAAAGGTGGGGGGAGGTTGGTAATGAAATTGTATGTGATTGTGTGTCTGTCGGAGAAGGAGCTTAGTTGTTTTTCGATTCTATTGTGGAGTGTTATGTTAAGGGGGGGGATGTTGGACTCCTGGTGAATGGAGAGAGAGGTTTGGAAGTCGAACCATTTCGTCCCAAGAGCGAAACGAATTGCTCGGTTTTGAACTTTTTGAAGTTTAGAGAGGTTGGAGGGAGCAGAGAGAGAGAGGGCAAGAGGGCAGTAGGTTAAGAGAGGGAGAATGAAAGCTTTGTAGAGGTGAAGTTTTGTTTTTGTGCTGCTGTCGCGAAATCTTTCCAGGTTGCTCAGGGCCTTGGCGGCTATGGTTGCTTTTTGTTTTATATGTATATTGAAGTTGAGGTGCTTATCTATGGTGAGGCCAAGCACTTTGTTGTTGTTACTGATGGGGATTGGGGTGGGGATTGGAGTAATTCTGTTTAGTGAGATTTGGCGGGGCTGACTTCTTTTAATGTTGAAATAAGTGACTTTTGATTTTTCGGGATGGGAGAGAATTCGCCATTTCATCTCCCACAGGCTAGTCGCCATCAGTTCCCATTGAATTTTGTCGGTTAGGAGATCTAACGACCTGGCACGGGCCAATTGCGTTACATCGTCCGCGTATTGAATAGTTAGTGAGTCATTGTGGGCTGGGAGGGGTAGGTCAGCTGTGTACATGTTAAAAAGGGTGGGGGAGAGTACGGAGCCTTGTGGGACTCCAGCCTGAGGGGTGAAAAATGGCGAAAAGTTGCCCTGGTGGCGGATTCTTGTCTGTCTCTCATCCAGAAAACTACACAAGATGCGTTGTGTTAGAAAAGGGAGATTGAAGTTATTACAAATTTTGTATTTCAAACCGGTGTGCCAAACGGTGTCAAAAGCTTTCTTGACATCTTTTGTCACGAGTGCTGTCTTGTAATATGGCTTGTTGAAATTTAGGTAGGCTACTATGCTGTTAAGGGCGTCCTCAGTTGAGGCGTTCCTCCGGAAACCGAACTGCTGTGGTGCCAGCAATCCGTTACATTCGAGGAACGCTCTCAATCTTAAGTTGATTAGACGTTCAAAAGTTTTTCCAAGAATTTCAAGGAGGCTTATGGGGCGATAGTTTTCTGGTAAGTGAGAGTTTTTTCCGGGCTTGGCAATAAGGGTGATGTTTGAAATTTTGAAAGCCTTTGGGAAGTATCCAGAGGCGAGGCAAGCATTGAAAATTTTTGTCAGGCTGGATATGATTTCTGGAGGAAGGCTCCGCACCATCGGCCATGTGACTCCTGAGGGGCCGGGGGCTCGCCGCGGAGTATGTCTGAGCAACCTGGTGACATCCTCCTCCTCAATGGGTGTGGTGAGAGGGTGTTGGGGATCTAGGTGTGTTAAGTGTATAATGTTATGTGGTAGCGTGTTTGCTATGTTTCGGCGCACAAGATCGGTGATGTGGTGTATGTGGGCAATACTGGGCTCATGGGGAGGGAAAGGGTGTGGTTGGAAGGTGTTGCACCAGTGTGTCTGGAAGGTGTTGGTGACCTGGTCTGGGTTGGTGACTCGATCACCGTTCACTAGGAGGTACTCGAATCTTTCCCGGTGGCATCCCTTCAGCTTGTGCACCATGTGCCAGAACTGAGTAGGATTTTTGCAGCGAGCTCCGTCCATAAGGGAGACTAGGTTCCTCCAGTGAGCGCTGTGGTCATCCTGTAGGCTATTTAGTATGTGTGTGCGAAGGGTGCAGAGGTCTCTGTAGATGGGTATGTGGTTGTGCATGTTTTGTAAAAAGCGTGTTCTGTAGCACACTAGTAGTCGTTGTGTTTTTATGGAGGGTCTGAAGTCTATGTGAATTTTGTGTTGTTTCTTTGGTGTGTGTCTGTTGGCTGATGTCAGGATGTCACTATGTAGTGTCTCTAGGGCACTGTCTATTATTGTATAGGGTTGGCCTTCGAGCTGTGGTGGTTGGTGTAGGTCTGAAAGAGTTTTCCTGAATCCCTCCCAGTCGGCGGAGCGGTAGTCGGGGACAGGTGGGGATGGGATAGATATGGGGTTTGAGGATATTTTTAGAATTAGGGGGACGTGGTCTGAACCACAGATGGGTCCGTAGGAGATGTGGTGATGGAAAGGTAGGGATTGCCGGTTGGAGAGGATGAGATCCGGCCTGCCATTCCCATTGTGGGTATAGCAGGTAGGAAAGTCAGGGCCAAGGAAACGGAGGCGTTTCAGTTGTGTAAGTTGTAGAAGTTGGTGTCCATGTTGGTTGTTCTTGGTGTGTCTAAATGCTGTGTGACTGGCATTGAGGTCTGCCAGTATATAGGCTGGTATGTTTGTGTGATTGAAGAGATTGTTGAGACTGGTGAGAGGGAGCCCTGTATCCGGTCTGCTGTATGTGGTGGCAATAAGAAATATCCCGTGTTGTGTTTCGATCCTGGTGGCCAGGAAGTGTGCTGAAGGCCAGTCGGTTATGTGGATGTGTTTGATGGTGCATTTGACCATGACAGCTACGCCATCATGACGTGTACCTGTAGTGTAACGTGTGTTATATCCATATAGCTTAATTGGTTTTGTTGGTGAACCTGTGTGGTTCAGGAGGACGATGTCTGGGTCGGTTGATCGAATAGCTTCTGAAATAAGGTGCCGGTTATTCCAGTAGCCGCGACAATTTAGTTGCATGATCGTAATCATGTTTTCTTAACTCTCGATGTGGTTCGTGTGGGTCTAGGGGAGGTGGGTTGTGTACCCGGAATGTGTCTTTTATGTGCGGTGTTACTGGCTTGTGTTGGTGTGTTTTCGTTCGTTTTTGTGGTGGAGGTAGTGGTAGGAGTGGGGCTGTGGGGTTGCGTTTTCCCAGAAACTGTGTCCTCACCGGTAGCTAGGTTCCCGGTTGGAAGGAGGCTGGATTGTTCGGTGGAGGAGGAGTTTGGTTCCTGATTAGGGACTGTAGGAGCTTCTGTTTGTTCAGCAAGGTGGTGTTGTTGGTTTGTTTGTGTAGGGGCTTCTGTTTGTTCCACAAGCTTTTGTTGGTAGTGTTGTTGATTTGTTTGTGTGAAATTTGGTGGGAGTTTTATTGTTGGACAACCATTGTACTCCAGCAGTGAGTTCATGGTTTCTGCTTGTTTTCTCAGGTCACCGAAGGAGGTTTGTATGGAATATTTGATTATAATTTCGGCTAGTAGCAGTTTTTCCATGTTTGTGTTAGAAATTGTGTTCATGTGTGTTGGGGTGGCAGGTGTGGCTGCTTGAGCGTAGGAGTTGTTTGGCTGTGAAGAGGTTGTTGGTGTTGCTGTTATGGAGTTTT